>NW_028118311.1:0-57500 GCF_965113295.1 Leuciscus leuciscus | reverse complement strand
TATGCTCTGACAGGAGGAGGACAGAGTAAAGGTACACAGGACCTACAATTCCCACACTTTTATTAGCCCCGGGTCTAGCCGGCCGGACAGCCTGTGTGTGGGGGTGTGTGTGTGTGTGTGTGGTGTGGTCATTGAAAATGTGTTCAGATATATATTCTTCACAGAAAATGAGCCAAGGCCAATGAGTCTGAGTTTGAAAAAATAATTAATCGTATAATTTTTCTCTTGATAAAAAATGAAACCGGGTCCTACAGACCCGAACACCATACAAGGGTTAAAACGACACTAACGAGACGCTTAACAACACAGCGTACAAAACAAACATTTTATATAGATATCATATTCTAATTAAATGAATACTTACAATCACAGAAATAATGTCCTTGGCGATGGTCAATTTGCTGCCGCCGCAACTGCTGCTCGTGTCCGAAAGCTGAATCATACGTGTAATAGCTGTTCTAAATAAGCTACATCTGATTGGTTAATAATAATCCTATTTCAGTATCTTGCCGCACTATTGGCTCGACTGATATAGTAGGCAACCGCGTTTGCCTGCATATTTACGGGTCGTGCAATATAATTTCGGGGGAACATGTGCAATAAATGGGAGTGGCAACACTTTTCATATCGTTGAGAATAAAACAACCGTCCCAACTTTACAAATCCAGGTTCTCCCTCCATGGGGATCATCCATTTCAAAAAGTAAAGCAGATACGGAACCTCGGCCCACGCGAGATGCAATGCGATTGGTTGCTGGACCAGCCAATGGAATTAATATGTGCAATATTAATATTTAAAATTGCCTAGTCATTAGATTTGTGAATTCTTTTTCTGAAAAACAAAATTATATCATTAATCTTTTAATTATTTTGGCGAAGTTTTATATCCATAAGACAAAAATAACTCAAAATAAATCCTCCTATATTACCTTTTATAACACTGATCTCACATATACTTAGAAGATCTTTTAAACATGAGATCACAAAACAAAAAGCTTATAAAAACAATAAAAATTTTAAAGCTTTTCAAATACATATAACTGCCCTGATATTATAAACTTTGATTTCTGTATTTATTATTTATTTTTTATTTTATTATTATTATGTACATTTATACTTTAGTTGTTGTTGTTATTCTTTGGTTTATACATTTTGAATTGTATTTACAGTGCCTTGTATTCATTTAGTTTTTTGTTGCATTGTAGGCTACTTGAAATGTTTGTAATTTAACTAAATAAATAAAAAGCACAATATGTTATGTATACCATACGTAATAATATATATTTCTAAAATCAATACTTTCAATATTATATATTATATGACGTTACTGTCACAAAAATAGCTTTAATGGTTCTGTTTTTTTTTTGTTTTTTTTTAAGCAAGTCTGGAGGCTAATGAAATGAAACAGATGAGAATCATTTTCCCATCTAAATACAGTTGATTTTATTGTAATGTGATGAATCAGAAAAATAAACTAATATAACATTCGCTTAGGCTGTTTTTTAAATGGACCAAAACAAAGTGAAACCAACGTAACAATTTGAAGTGACCAGACCACTGACATTGATAATAAATATTATTAAAAAAATATATAAGATGGCACCACAAGACGGCGTTCACTTGCAGAGCAAATTTAGCACGTTTATAGTTAACTCAACTGGGTAGCAATTGTGAACAATTTTAATAGAGAATTCAAAAATAATTTGGATTTCTTCACCACTACTACTAACCGGTTGGATGGTGTATTAGTGATATTGAAAGCTGATTGGCCTTGATATATATGCGGAAAAGGGCCAATTTAATTATTAATTTATATGATGTCCGATTTATTTTCTCTTGTGCCTTTTTGCGCGCATTTTCCACGGGTTTTAATAATAAAACTGGTCTGAAAGAATGAAAATCATATTAAAGAAAACGTCAACATTAAGGTTGCAATTATTTAATAAATCAGAGTCGATGTGCGCGTGCATGCGTGGTTCGAATTTTAGTTGCTATGTAGGTTATGAATTCTGACTGCATATATATTTACACTCGAACCGGTCGCTGTCTGGGCGTGCATGCATGTTATGATTCGAATGTTAGTTGCTATGGCGACGCGTTTTATGAATTCTGCGATCTGCATGTATCTCTCTGCTCAACGATCGACCGCTGTCTGTTGGTTGAGAGACGAGGCGAATTAACAGACTGACTTTTGCGGAGAATTTTCTGGCCGAAACTTGCAAATTTGAAGCTTTTCTGGATTGCTGAGAGGAGACCTATATTCTTGAAGGACATCGGAGGATATATACTTTTTGAAAGCGTCATATAATTTCTTATAATACTTTTATTTGATAGTTCTTTTCTTATTTTAGAAGTAACGTTAACGTTAGTTTGTTTGATATTTTTTTCAGGGGAGTAACGTTAACGTTAACGCTATTTCTGAGGAGATTTGTATTGTATTGTATTGTCTTGTCTTGTGTTTTGTACGTTACTGATTTTCTTGCAGGTTGCCGAATGGCGATGGCTCGTAGCACTAATCGCATGATGGGTGGAAGAGGAAGTGAGTGCTTTAATTTTGTATTATTTTTTTATGGTGTGTTGTACAATGACTGACTGATCCCATTTGATCCCATTTATTTGATTCATTGCATGTGAAATAAACTTGAATTGAATTTGAGCAACTTAACTGAAGTAAAAATCTGTAATTGACCACAGACATTGATTATTGATTATGATTAAACTAACGTTATGTGATATGTGAAATATTCCATCCTTAGAGCACTCCAGATCCAGGAGAGCTGCTTTCTGGCAGACGGCTGGTCGGGAGGTTTGGAGGCCCGATTCTGATGACCGTGATCAGGATCCGCTGCCCAGAGATGGACAAAGTAAGTTACAGATAACGTTACTTCTGGTCAAATATTACTCAGTTACAAGTAAAAGTTGAAAAGACTGATTTTTACTTGAGTAAAAGTACAGAAGTACTTGTTTTTAAAAGTACTTAAGTATCAAAAGTAAAAAGTAAATGTCAATGCATTGTTTTATTATTGTTTGTAATACTTACAGTACCTTATGCCTCTGAATCTATGCCTGCCTACCTACCCACCCTCATATCAATATATCATTTATTTCTAGAACACAGTTCCTGTAGTGGGATTGAATGTGAGATTGAATAAGTGCTCTCAATAACGTCCACAATAGTTTCGGGCTGTTCCCTCAAATAGTGCCCTATTTAAAGATTTTTGGCTTTTAGGATGAATATGTCAGCCACTGTTATAAGCTAGTGTGCTCCAAAACAATGACAAAATTAGCATTTAAAAGACCAAACCCAACATTGAAAATGAAAGTCAGATTGATGTCAGAATCCAACTACTTTCTACTCAAGGACCTTGACAGAAATGTAACGTTAGTGGAGTAAAAAGTATGATACTTGTCTTTCAAGTGTAGTGAAGTTAAAGTAAAATGTTTCCAGAAAAAATAGTACTCAAGTAAAGTACAGATACTCAAAAAGTGTACTTAAGTACAGTACTCAAATAAATGTACTTTGTTACTGTCCACCTCTGCCGCTGCCAGACCCGACCCAGACACAGAGCCAGGATCGTCCTGGATATTTACCATCTCTGTCTTCTGAGTTTTCTGTTTCTGTGTCCACAGGTCAGGCTCACGGGACGAGGGCGAAGCAGAACCCAGATGTTGGACGTCCGTCCACTTCATCTAACCACTCTCGCAGAGGTCAGAATAGGCTTTTAATAAAGATGTAATGGCTTAGTTTCTATTTCTATTTTCAATGGCTGATTTGTCAACTAAACCAACTAAAGTAACGATAACACTTTATTTTGATGGTCCCTTTTGAACATTCTGTCGACTATACGTAACTTTGCAACTACATGTCGACTAACTCTCATTAGAGCATCAGTAGACTCTCTCCTTAATATGAACTATGATGATATTTTAATCATTGTTTTAACTATGTACGAGGCACTGCGAGTGCGAGCTGACATCGCGTTTGTCTCTCAGGCTTGCTTTCACTGCGTGATGTGTCAGTGCAGTTATAGATGTCCCCAAATTAGTTTTTGTCTTATATTTATATCATATTATGTTGTTATATTAGAATATCACATGATCAAGAGTGCCGTTTTCTTTTGCACAATTGCAAATGTGCTATTTATTTTATACAACAGTTAAATGAACAATAAAGTTAACATTGTGAATTACTTTTTGGACACAATATTGTCAATTTTCACTTTATATCGCCGACGAGAATTTCATAATGAAGCCGTAGTCCAACAGACAGATTTGTTTTTTACTGAAATCCGCGTTTTGAACGAATCATTTTAACGATTCAATGAACAATCACTTGTTTTCTGAATGAATCAGCCGTTTGAACCATAGACTTCATATAGATAGACGCCCTATCGACCGCTACTGCCTACAGGCGCGGGTGAGCCGTGGGGCCGCCATCTTAGACCGGTCACCCGCTCCACTCAGTGTAATCTGTATGGCAGGTGCAATGAGCTGTCAGCGCATTTAATTAATCATACCTCACTGAATACCGAACTGATTTTCACGCGGGTTTGTTTGCTGCAAAGGTCATTCATGTAGCTATTATACAGGACACATGGTTCGGCGTATTTTAATATTCATAGTAGGCTTAACAGTAATATAATATTCTGATATAAGATATAAAGTGACCAGACGTCCAAAATCAAAATATGTGATGTAGGATATAAGCTATTTTATAAATCACACACTATAAATATGATAAAGAAGCAGAAACAGATAGTTGCAGTAAAGTAAGATATTTTAATAAGCTGAAGAAACGTGTGTGTTTTACATTTACATTGCTTCCTGATATCACGTGCGCAAACACAAATAACCTATATTTATATATATATAAAACAGTTATGTCCGGTCGAACAATGTATGAATTAACTTAAGATTGGATTGCGGTAAAAGTAAGTTTCGTGCCTCTTACAAGTGCTTTCGAACTTCTTTCTGATCTGAATGGTATGTGGAAAACACTTGAGTTGAGGGAGGGAGAAAACACGCAACTGAATGCCTTTTCAAGCGTCTCAATACTTGAAAAACCACAGGAAACTACTTTTAAACACGAAATTACTTGATTTACAGAGGGTCTATTGGCACGTTTATAAACGTTAACGTTACCTGAGGTAATTTTCCTGGACCTTTTTACAGAAGGTAAAAGTCGCCGTAATCTTTACTGACATTGTCCGAAATGATTACTGAGATGGCACATTCGGACGGGACTAAAATAACCGAGAAGCTCTTGTAATTATTACTTTACCCCACCTCTCCATGTCAGGTGAACACCGGCTGGTGCAGTAAACATTGCCTAGCTAACGTTAGCTGGCTACGATATCAGTACAGTAATATCAAAGATCCTTGCTCCTTCTCAATTATCTGGTAATATTCTATTCACAAAAAACAACCAATAGTACGGTAATGTTAAAAGTAATCCCCCGGGCCCTATTTGCGATGGTCCGCCGATTAGAACAGGAAAATACTCCACAGTGCTCTAGCATCTTCACTGCTGCCACGCAACGAAACTAGGAACACGACCGGTTTAAGATGGCGGCCGCATTTCTCAGTGCCCAGCGGCCAATAGGGCATCTAGTCTCTATATAATATCTATGGTTTGAACAAATCGGTTGAATAAATGACTCCAACAACTCGCTTATTAAGACAGTGACTTGCCGCCACCTACTGGTGGTTTTAGTTTCAGATTTAAAGTATTCTTTAATTAAAACATTAAAAAACTGTACAGTAAATCATTAAATAATTTTAAAATATCATCTAATTATTATCGACAAAACGTTGAAAATATCGAGACATATTTTTGTCAATATTGCGCACCCCTAATGTACGGTATTCATTTTGATTTCTTCAGGTCTTAAAAAGGTCTTAAAAAGCCTTAAATTTGACTTTAAAAATTGTGCAGGTACCCTGTAATACTCTAATGAGAGTTAGTAGACATGTAGGTGCAATTTTACTTGTAGACAACTGAATGTCTGTTGGGAGGAGCATTTTACTATTAAGATTTGAATAGTAAAATGTAAGTTATATCATTATGTCATTGCTTAATTTGACGTCAGAGATGGGTCTAATAGTTGTTTTCATTAGTTTTTTCTTCATTTCAGAAAAAGCTCCAGAACGTCTTTGCCTCAGGATCTGGAAGGCTACGAAGGGACTTTTCAGCTGCTGTTCCGGTAGTGCTGTGACTGTTGTGGAGCCTTTTATTCCGGAACCATCGTCACCTTCTCCAGATCACTCCGGCGTCAAGCCAAATAATGGTAAATCATTATTTCTCCAACATTAACATCTAACCCTAACGGTCAACTAATACTCTACTAATACTCTAATGAGAGTTAGTAGACATGTGCAGTGTTACTTATAGACCAATTATAGGTTTGTAAACATCCGGGATGCGTGCGCATCGTGGTTGCAGAAAGACCCGTTTAACAGCTGATCCTTACACGGATACGGATAAGAATAATACTAATAGCTCGATTTAAAACATTTTATATTTAATTTTCGTAATGTTCTCCGCATATTTTTTTGACCACTTTTGGTCCCGACATGCGCAGTAGAACCTGCGTGACGCCGTGTGACGTAGGGTGATAATTCCCCTATAGACTTATAGAATGTCTTAAAGGGACCAAAATAAAGTGAAACCAATTTTTTCCAACATTCATCTGACATTTTCGGAACATTCCGAGAACATTCAAAAGTAACGTTCCAATAATGAAAAATTATAAAATAGAATGTTCCTTTAACCAAGATAAAACATTTTTGAAACGTTGAAAAAACTGGATGTTTTGAACGTTCAGGGAACATTTAGAAATAATGTTTTCTTAATTGAGTGGGAATGTTAGCAAAATGTTCTCAATAAGGCATGAGCTCGATGGCTGTCTGACACACACCAGAAACACACGCACAGAAAGCCGCTTCACAGACAGCATACGATCCAGAAAAGAATTCAATTTCACCACTTATTTCTCTTGAATTGTCAAAAACATGCAAAATTGTCAAAATGGCTGTCGTGCCGAGTATTACAGAGTCAGTTATGTCATAAATAAGACATTGCTATGCATTTAATAAATGTGTTTAATAAAATATATCTATATTTAGATATGGCCCATATGATCTTTACCATTACAAGAACTGAGCCACATGTGCCAGAGTTGGCCAAATGAAGCCTGGAAATGTATGTTTTCTTTTTAATTAAAGATCAGATAAAATAAGAAAAATAACTTTAGCGTTGAATCGGAATCACCTCGTAATCGTGATAATAGTGAAATAAAATTACTATTAATATTGTGAAATAATATGTTGGGACATTTATGCAGGCATTAAGCAGAAGTCAGGTGGATAGCGTGAACAATTCCCATTACTTTAGATTTGTAACTTTACAGATAAGATTTGAATAGTAAAATGTAAGTTATATAATTATGTCATTGCTTAATTTGACGTCAGAGATGGGTTTAATAGTTGTTTTCATTAGTTTTTTCTTCATTTCAGAAAAAGCTCCAGAACGTATGAAGAAACCTGGTCGTTTCCAGAAGCGCTGGAAGGGTTTTTTCAGCAGCTCAAGAAATGTTGTGGAGCCTTTTATTCCTCCAGCAGATCCTGTTCCTGAACCATCATCGTCACCTGGTTCAGATCACTCCGGCGTCAAGCCAAATAATGGTAAATCATTATTTCTCCATCATTATTTTAAACAGTATTATCTTGTTTTCCACTCAAAATAAGGCTTGTTTTTACAGAATATTAAAATTATTTCCCCCATTATAAAATTATTTTCTCGACCAGCGCTGACATTTTTTAAATAAAACAATGGATCTAGCAACAGACACTTTACTGACTATAAGTAACTTTTCAACTACATGTCAACTTATTCTAACCCTACTAGGGCAGGGATAAACGATTATTTTTAAAACGATTAATCTAGCGATTATTTTTTCGATGCATCGATTAATCTAACGATTCATTTTTCCAGTCCGATTCGATTCGATTATCGATTATCTCCCCAATCCCCATTAATTGACTAATAGCAATTTATACATGTTAATTTACATATCTGAATGAAAAAAACATGAATTCCTTAACATTGCAATATATGTTTATTGCTCTTAAAATTCCAAAATAAAAGACTATACAAGTGCATAGTAATGCATTCTTAGTCAGAGGTAGCATTCAATAAAACCTTAAAGCCTTGAAAACACATAGCTTACTGAAACAAGCTTACTGAACACATAGGGCCTAGCTTACTGAAAAAAAAGTTCTTCTTTCAGATGAAAATAACAACAACTTGATGTCTAGTATTCAATAAAAAAATAAAAAGGTCACCCAAAATACTTGTTTAGAGCAATTGAAAGAATACAGTAACCAATGTAAACTTGGGGGCTTTAAGCTAATACAGAGAGTGCTTTTCCAACAAAAAATAAATATAAATGAACAGTGGGAGCCAGCAGCCTGTCATGGCGTCCTTCCTGAACCAACAGAATTGAACATTTATGTTGAAAACGCATAGTCCTAGCTTACTGAAAAAAGTGCATATTTTAATTCTTCATTCACATAAAAATAACAACAACGTATAGTAATACACTCTGCCACTCACCTTTTTCTTAAAAAATAAATAAAAATACTAATAAAAAAAAGTACTTAACTAGAATTTAATAAATGGAACATTATTGTAAAGTGTTACCGATTTGTTATACACCGATTCAGACGCCTCGTGAGTTCAGTGTTGGACAGATCAGTTGTTTTAACCATTCATTGAAGTGAATCGGTTCAAATGAGTCATTAGTTCGCGAATCGGACGTGTCATTAGTGGACGTGTTGCCTACGACAAGCGTTGTGTGATTATCCCGGCAGTTTATTTTTTACCACAATTCACACTCCGCGGTAATTCAAGAGAAAAAAATCTCCGAATGCTCCACGTGAAACTTTGGTCTTCCGCCCTTTTTCTATCGTGTCTAATGATTTTGATTAATATGCACGAGGGAGAGAGAGAGAGCAAGACAGCGCTCGTGTTGTTTGAAGACGGTGAGTGTGCGCGCGCGCGGCCGGGGCTCTCTCTCGTACTTATATGTGCCCTGTCAAGCGCAGTCAGTCATTCTATTCTACATCACTCACCGATCAAATAAGGCTTTGGCGGCCGCCCCCCAAAAAATTCAATGCAGGAAAACCCCTGGATGGATAGAATGATGGCCATCGCGTATCAGCGCACTTAAGGTACACACTGTGAAGTCATTTGCACACGTTTTTTAGAGAAATGAAAACAGGTCGACGAATCGACACGCATATTTTGCGTCTACGTATTTTTTGCATCGACGTCATCGATGACTTCGACGCGTTGTCCCAGCCCTAAACCCTACCAGTCTACTAATACTCTACTAATACTCTACTAATACTCTAATGAGAGTTAGTCAACATGTAGGTGCAATGTTACTTATAGACAACTGAATGTCTGTTGGAGGAGCATCACAATAAAGAGTTTGCAGATATTAAGCAGAGACTTTGTTACACTATTAAGATTTGAATAGTAAAATGTAAGTTATATCATTATGTCATTGCTTAATTTGACGTCAGAGATGGGTCTAATAGTTGTTTTCATTTGTTTTTTCTTCATTTCAGAAAAAGCTCCAGAATGTATCTTGGAGGATACGAAGGGTGTTTTCAGCAGCTCTTCCAGTGATGCTGTGACTGTTGTGGAGCCTTTTTTTCCTGAACCATCATCGTCACCTGGTTCAGATCACTCCGGCGTCAAGCCAAATAATGGTAAATCATTATTTCTCCATCATTATTTTAAACAGTATTATCTTGTTTTCCACTCAAAATAAGGCTTGTTTTTACAGAATATTAAAATGATTTCCCCCATTATAAAATTATTTTCTCGACCAGCGCTGACATTTTTTAAATAAAGTCTACTAATACTCTACTAATACTCTATTGAGAGTTAGTCGACATGTAGGTGCAGTGTTTCTGATAGACTTATAGAATGTCTTAAAGGGACCAAAATAAAGTGAAACCAAAGTAACAATTTGATGTGACCACTGACATTGATAATTAATATAATAAATAATAGTAAAAACAGTTTTTGATATCTGAAATGTTCCATCATCAGGCCGCTCCGGATCCCGGAGAACTGTTTCCACAGATTCCTCTCCGGGCATCACGCCATCCTCATCTTGGTCCCTCCCTGAGGCCCATGTCGAGAGAGGAAGTAGAGAGTCGTTGAATCTGTGCAGCCGAGGCTCAGACAGCGTCGAGGGGAGCAGGAGTAGCGGTGGATGGGAGAGCCCAAGCGAAAAGGGTTTGTCCAGGTCCAACAGCCTCGAAGGGTTTCTGTGTCCTCCGCTGCCGGGTCAAGTTCCTGTCGAGCCAACAGAGACATCAACTGGCCGAACTGCTCAGGGTGCCGTGGAGGCTTCTCCTGTGAACGAGAGCTCAACAGGTGAGACTGAAATAAGGCTTGGCAGTGCAAAGTCTACAGATAGAGATTTAGCTATTTCATGCATAACTGAGTCAAGTTTTTAACACGTCCGATCACATTTACTGTTGCTCGACCAGCACTGATATTTTTCAAATAAAACAATGAATCTAGCAAGCTAATAATTGTCTCATATTTTTCTGTTTGTTTTTCAGTGTCCTTTGAGTCTCTCTATAACGTGGAACAGTTAATTGGATCCGGAGGATTTGGCAGAGTGTTCCTGGGAACACGCAAATTTGATGGCAAAAAGGTAAATCTTACTGAATTGCACAAACATTTTGCTCTTGCATGCATCAAAACACATTTAAAACAATTTACAGATGGTTTAATACTTAATACAAAGCCAGGTGCTTGAAAACTGTTACTGTTATTGAAACTGTTTTTTTTGTGTTTTTTTTGTGCAGGTTGCCATCAAGCGGATGCTCAAGAGTGCCAATTATCGTTATCTTTATATTGTAAGTTGGCCAAAACCTGAATGTGTATTGAGTTGTTTAAGTGCAGATTACTGTAGTTAATACACCCGTAGGAAGCATTAGGTATAAATGTGATCAACAAATAAGCCTAGAGGCACCAAATAACTTTGAGCTGAAAAGGCTCTTTTGAACGCATCTAAAAAGATCAAAGAATAGTACATTTCAAAATGATGTTTTCTTCAGATTTTTACCCAGCTAACCTTCTGTCTGCTTCTTCTCTCTAGCCTGGGAATCCCAAACCTCTCGTCACAGAAGTGGCGCTGCTGATGATGATGAGGCTAGAACCCATAAGCCCCTTCGTCATACAACTGTACGAGTGGTTTGAACATCCTAAAGAATTCACTCTGGTTATGGAGTATCCGGGGCACTGCGAGAGCTTGTTTGACATAATCTATCGTCAACCTTGGAGTGACTGGTTCTCACGGGTCGTCATGAGACAGGCTGTGCGGGCAGTGCTACACTGCATCCATCATGGTGTTTTCCATAGTGACATTCATTCACAGAATTTCCTGTTTGAGAAAGACACGCTAGATCTCAAGCTGATAGACTTTGGCTGCGGTCAGCTGTTTAGTAGTGAAGGCTACGAGAGAAACAGATACAGGGGTGAGCATTTTGGGAGTGTGGAAACCTGAAGGTAGTGACTTACAAATTTTTGGATGATGCTTTAAAAAAAAAGCTCAACAATGTGCAAATGTCTTCCTTACAGGAGTTCTGGATTACTGCCCACCTGAAGTCTTTACAGAACCTCGATTCCACGCCGTCCCTGCAAACGTCTGGTCTCTAGGAGTGGTGCTGTACGAGTTGTCAAACGCATGTCTTCCTTTTTGTAATAGAACGGAAATCACACAAGCCGAAGTTACATTTCAGAACCCCAACTTATCCAAACGTGAGTGAATAATGATGATAACATGGATAAACACACATAAAGCAAACGAGTTGTACAGAAAGTTAAAGGTTGTAGTGTGTCAGAATTTTTATATATACTGTAGCTCAACGTACACCGAGAGCATCGCTGTTTTCAAAAATGCCAGGTCACATGGTCATGACTAACCAGCTCTCTCCTTATTAAAATGTGTACAGACTGCAGGGATCTGATTGGACAGTGTCTAGCTCGCGATCCAGCTGAACGCCCCAGCTTAGAGCAGATGTTACAACATCAATGGTTTGTTCGTACACAACGCTAGATTGGAGAAGCTGAGGAGATTCACTCGATCAGTTTCAGGTGTGTGGAAGTGTAACAAGCAGAGTAGGATTATTATCTTTTGTCTTAAATTCTGCATTATTTGTAGTGAGATTTTCAAATTTGTGTTCATTGTAATGTTCTTGTTATAGTCAAATCACCTTCATTTATATAGTGCTTGATACTATATAATAATGGTAAATCATTATTTCTCCAACATTATTTTAAAAAGTATTATCTTGTTTTCCACTAAAAAATAAGGCTTGTTTTTACAGAATATTAAAATTATTTCCCCCATTATAATATTATTTTCTCGACCAGCGCTGACATTTTTTTAAATAAAACAATGGATCTAGCAACAGACACTCTACTGACTTTAAGTAACTTTTCAACTACATGTCAACTTATTCTAACCCTCTACTAATACTCTACTAATACTCTAATGAGAGTTAGTCGACATGTAGGTGCAATGTTTCTTATAGACTTATAGAATGTCTTAAAGGGACCAAAATAAAGTGAAACCAAAGTAACAATTTGATGTGACCACTGACATTGATCATTAATATTATAAAAAAAAAAATAAAAAAAAAAACAGTTTTTGATATCTGAAATGTTCCATCCTCAGGCTGCTCCAGATCCTGGAAAACTGCTTCCACAGATTTTTCTCCGGGCATCACATCTGCCATCGCTGCACTGACGAGAATGTCTCCCAAGCGTTGGGCTGGATGTAATAATCCACATAGCCTCTCTCTATTTACTCCCGAAATCTGAACCGCTGAAGACGAGGTGGATTAAGTTTGTTTTTGAAGAAAATGCTCCCTCAACTCTACCAAAATTCGTTTATGTCTGCGCCAATCATTTTACACCGGACAGCTTTTTGAATGAGGCTCAGTATAAAGCAGGTTTTGCAAAAAAATGGCTCCTGAAGGATGTAGCAGTGCCAACTGTTCGTGATCCAGCTACACATCTAGAAGTATGTATTACGCGTTGGTTTTCCAAATTGCCTTTGAATTTGTCAAGTTCATAATAACATGTTAGACTTATAAAGTTTGTGATAGCATGTGATAGCACCATGAGTCCAGCTATGTTGTTATTTTTTTATCGCGCTGATAGTGGAATCTTTATTTGTTAAGGACAGCACATCAGAACAGAGCAGCCAAACCAGAGATGTTGCTTGCCAGACAGACGCAAAACCGCTGACCAAGTCTGTTGGTACTCAGTCATCAATGAAGACGTTTCATGTTCGCTACAGGAGTTCAGGTATGTTTATGTATTATATGATACTGCTTATACAGAGGACCTATAACTAGTCTTGTTACACAACAAGTGTCACATAACAGTAACACACAACTACTTTGTATATTACAGGTGTCCAGACGACAGATACAGTTTCAGACATTGACAGTTTGTCACCAGCAGCTGGTTTAAAGGTCCCATGACATGAAATTTTCACTTTCTGAGGTTTTTTAACATTAATATGAGTTCCCCTAGCCTGTATATGGTCCCCAAGTTTCTAGAAATTTCAATCGGTGTAAATCGAGCTTTTGCTATCTTTCTCTGCCTTTGAGAAAATGGAGGCTCATACACGCTGATCTTGAATCTCCTCTTTATGACGTCATAAGGAGGAAATGTTACCTCCCCTGTCTCTGCTTTGCCCGCCCAGAGAATATTTTCCGCCCATGAGAAAATGCGCTAGGAAGTAGGAACGCGCGCGCGCGATTTTAGTTTGTCCACGAGAGATATTATGGCTTTTGAGCGAGCGAAGCATAATAATTGCTCAATAATTGGATGTACAAATGAACACCGAAGGGTCAAATACAGAGCTGGGCTTGCTGAACGTCTGAAACTAAAGTCTGGATCACTCTCTTTGGCTCAGCTACACACCTCGGACAAGTAAGTCAACTAATGATATATAAGTGTGTTGCTTTACTGTTTATGGTTACCTAGATTGTTACACGTAGAATGTGGCTGTAACATTAGCTATGCAGTTTATGTGTGTGAATACACACACTGTAACGCGAGTGTTGTACACTTCTTTGTTATTTGGATAACCGTTTTCCTGTTGGTTATATGGCGCGCGCGATCGATATCCGCATTTCAAGATCGCAGAGCTTGATGTAATTGTTATAAGATAAATACAGACGTTACAGATCTCTCATGAAAAGGCAACAGTAGGTTAGCATTAGCTACATGATAATAACTGTAAACCATCCGAATAAAGTACTGTATCCAGACATAATATTTTAAACTAACCATTCGGAAACGTCCTGCTGGAGCCGCTGAGTTGCAACTTCTTCATCCGTTGCTTCTCCATCTGGATCAGATTCTGGGTCAAACTGAAATGCTTGAAAGACTGCGTGTCTTCGTGCCATTGCAATATCCAACGTAAACATGCACGCCACGGTACCGTTGCGCAAGATGGTCAAGGCCACACCCACCCTCCACCTTGCGCCACCTTTCTCCTCCTTATTAGTATTTAAGGCTACAGACACTGAAACGGCCTGTCTGAAGGAAGCTCATTCTGGGACTGGCTTGTAGTGGCTATAATTCTGCACCGAGGCTGAATTTTTGGGAAGAGATTTCAGATACAGTACTAGGGACCACTAAGGCCTATATTAAAGCCTACAAAAAGTAGCATGTCATGGGACCTTTTAATATTTAGGACCTCTACACCTATAAAGTGGCCATCAAAGAGACATCGTGTGGAACTGGAGGAAGAGGATGACGAAGAAACCCTAATGGACACATCATCTGTAGTAGCACCTGAAGAGCAAGATTATACATTTGATCCAGCAGAGACGGACACAACTTTAACAGAGACAGCAGACATGTCGTAAGTTTCAAAACTGTGCATTTGTTTTAGAACAGGGGTGTCAAACTGAGTTCCTTGTTGGCCACAGCACTGCAGAGTTTACCTCTAATCATTATTAAACACACCTGAGGCAGCTAATCAACTCTCTAAGGCTCATCAAAAAAGTTCAAGTATGCCTGTTGATCCTTCTGGAACTGAGTTTAACACCCCTGGTTCAGAATTTTATTATTTTTATTATTATTATATTTTGTTACTTTTGTATTTAATATTTGTTAACCAGTACGAGTTTTTGTTTCTTAGTGCTCAAGCAAAATGGCAAAATGAGACGCTAGATCGCCTGAGTGAAAGGGAAAGGGTCATCGTTGGAGGTGACATGAGGGCTGACTCACCAGGTACATAGTTGTAAATAAGAAGGATGCATGGATGCTCGGGTATTTTCCGGATCATGAAGCATAACATGCATAGGTAGTATCTAATAGGGGTGTAACGATACATCGATATAACGTCTAACGATACGATGCATCGATTCCACTCTTAAAATATCGATATACACCTTTATTTTGACACTCCACATTCTCACGTAACATCCTTCCGCCAAAGCGCACATTTTCGTTTACTCACCAACCGCCTGCCGGTGTGTCTTTATAACATTAATCTCCTCATCTGAAATAGACGCCTGACAAGACTGACTAAACCCTATGTTTTTTCACAAAAGCCGGTTGTCCGCTGTCAAGGCATCGCGAGTTCATGTTTTACAGAGCAGAGACAAGCACTCGCACCCTTGTTGGTGAACGCGAGTCCGTTTTAGCTACTCAGTGCGCAGTATTCAGGTCAGATGTCACTTTGAAAAGACGCGCTGGCTAAGAGGAGTTTCGTCAAAGCTGACTAAGTGATCGAGGGTGGATAATTTCAATGAACTCGTGATATCTTCTTCAGGGCGTAAAAGGAAAATAAAACCGGAAACATTTTCACAGAACCTTACTAAAGCAGTTCGTTTAGTGGTGAGAGAAAAGCTCTCTGTACTGCGTGTACGTTATCACAACAACAAAGTTTGTCAGGCGTCTATGTCAGCTGAGGAGATTAACGTTACGAAGATTAACCGAGTGTTGTATTATTTATCATAGCAATTACTTGATTTTGTTTGACTCAGAGAAATGTGAATCTGCTCTGCAAAAAAAACAAAAAACTTTTAACATATTAAAGCATACTTTCAATTAACTTTGATTTTGTAATTTACCTGTATTTAAGTTATTATTATTATTATTAATCAAAACAACCCAGCTGCAGTTTGATTGATATTACTTGGAATGCACAATAATAATAATAAAAAACATGATTTATGAAAATGAACAAGAACGGAGTACTTGCAAATTACCTCTTCTGTTGTAAATGTCCCAATTGGGAGAGAGTGTGCAATTTTCAAAGAGTTTAATTAAACATTCATGTTATATATTTTGGTTGCATTTGTGAGTTAATAAAAACGTAACTGGTTGTGTGAACATAATATCTAAATATATCGATTAATCGATCGATATAGCCCTGAATCGAATCGAATCGTATCGTAGAATTTTTTGAAGTATCGGCAAATATCGTATCGCTGGCTGAGAGAATCGATATCGTATCGTATCGTGATGAACTGTCCGATTTACACCCCTAGTATCTAACTGAATTCAATGCACTCGTGGTAATAATGCTTTGTGTAATATTACTTTCAAAGGCCACTCTGCAAAGTTTGGAAGCTATACATTGATGGACCTTCAGACCAACACCGTTGTGGACACACCAGAGCTGGTTCAGGTGGGAGAGAAGAAATATCAGTATTTAAAAAAATTACATTTTGAGAAGTTTAAAACTTCTGGTTTGTCTAAGTTGATTGTTTCGTTCCCTATACTTGTCTATTTCAGAGTAACGAAGTGGGAGGAAGCTACCACATGGAAAAAGGATTACAGAGGAGCCTTGCCCTGTTGGAAGCTCGTGGTGTTACTCTGGAGTGTATTGTAACTGACCGCCGAATTACAGGGGGTACTGGGGGGTACTATACCCCCCAATGAAGACCCAGTAGGGGACAGAAATATCAGTTTTGGGGGGGTCAGATAATTTTTCTGATATTGTGAAAAAATATAATTACAGTTACAATACAAGTCAACTCCTATTTTCACTGTAGGAACATTTTAATGTAAAGCGATTTCAGACACCCCTATTGTGGACCGTACCATTTTTAACCACCATGGCGATAGAGAACGACTTCAACTTCTCAAGCAAGTGTCAACGTTGAATGACAAAACGCTAGTTTCAGAAAGTATCATTCTTTTCAACATTCCTTATTTGTATATTCAAAAATATTTAAAATAATCTAATTTAATAGTTATAATTTTTCAATGTAAATGATTTAATTTTATTGGTAACAGCCTAGTGTCTAATTATTTTAATTGAATATATTTATCAAATTTAAGAATTTGAAATGAAATATGGAGCATACATTTAATAAAATTAGGGGAAAATGCCCTTTATAAAGGTACAAAAAATGATTCTGAGTGTTTTCAAACAGTGATGTAATGAAACATTGACAATTTAAGCTTGAAGGGAGTAAAGCCTCTGTTTAGGCTATAAAGGAAATGTAATTTTGCCAAAAGAAGAACTTTTATTTTAAATAAATGTTCATTTTAAATCAGCCTACTTCAGTGTGATGTTACCATATTATCATGCTTAACACTAAGAATTTGAATAATTGTAATGTGATGATCAGATGCAGATCTAAATCAAAGAATATAGGCGGTTTGCGGGTGGATTTTTTATTTTTAAGGCGAGACACTACAGGTGAATAGGGTAAAATGTTTAAATAATAGATATCACCATGAAACTTCCTCAGTTGATTACTTACACAAGTATATAAAAAAATGTATTACAAGTTTTAGAAATGTATATGTTTAATTATGCAAATGAGGCATTATCTCATTAAATATGTACGATTTTGCATATATTTTCGGTAGATAGATCTGAACATATGATAAAGCCAGATGCAAAATAATTTTTTCATTTTGTTTACACACAAGATGAAAATAAAAACTCAGAGGGATTTCAGGATATATGCTTTCATTACCTAGGAAATTAAAATATACTGTCCATAGCCTTAAAAAATCGATTTTCACCATATTTTTTTTATTAAAATGTCACATAAATCAGGCCAGGAATGATTTATTAACAAATCCCTCTGAAAATATCTTCAGAATACTGCTAAGTGTATAACTGGAGAGTTTGGTGTACATAGGTGCTACATAGGCTGAGATGTTTCTACTGGAGAATGACAAAAAACTCATTTTGAGAAAACGGCAGTTAAAGAGTTAAATAGCTCTAAATGAGATTTCGTCGTTAGCTTTAAATCCCCCTTTGGACATTCACCATTGGTTACTGATAGAAAGGAAATGCCCATATTTGGGTTACAGAGCAGGAGACTCAGAGCTTTACAGCGATCCCGGTCATGACAGACTTCAGTAGACAGACGGATCTCGGCGTGTCGTGTGGGAATGATAACTTCTTGGTAAATTCGGGAGAAACTTACTGCCGCAAGTAAACAAAATGTAATAAAATAAACATCTTAATGTATATTTTCAACGTTTTCTTTATAGCAGCTTGAAAGAACACATATTGAAGGAGTAAACTAGCCCAAAATCTCAAAACTGACCACTGTCACGGTAGATGTATTCTCTGTTCCTTCTAGTCTTGTGTTTATGTTGTTGTGTGAGCGCGTGTGTTGTGGGCGTGAGTGTATGACATCACTTGATCCGCTCCAGCTGATCATCATCTCATCACCAGCTGCAAGCAATATCATGACTCCTTAAATACTTACCGTTGTTCTATCATCCTTGTCAGATCGTTGTTTGATGTCGTTGGTGTTCCGGTGTCCAGTTCCTGCCTTGTGTTCCTGTTCCCAGTTCCTGCCTTGTGTTCCTGTTCCCAGTTCCTGCCTTGTGTTCCTGTTCCCAGTTCCTGCCTTGTGTTCCTGTTCCCAGTTCCTGCCTTGTGTTCCTGTTCCTGTTCCCAGTTCCTGCCTTGTGTTCCTGTTCCAAGTCTTCGTTGTGGATTCACCCGTTGTCTCACCGTCACCTTCACTGCACTTCTTCACGGATCCTGACCATCGAAGTCCCTGCGTCACTCTTCCCATCGGCTTGCACTGTTGCACAGTTGGACTGTTGTTTGCACTATCTGAATAAATCACTTGCAATTGCTTCCTGTCTCGTATCCAGTCATTATGACAACCACTGCATGAAAAATCTTTGTTTTTGCCTGCCGTGTCTCGCCTTAATAGTGGATTCGGGCGACTCAAAGTGCACCAGATTAATGAATTTATCTTTAAAATGTACAACATTTTCTTACGGGGGGCATGCCCCCGGACCCCCCTAGAGGTACCAAGCTCCACCAACAGAAAAAATGGTGGAAAACACATTAGGCTATATGATGATCTACAAAAAAATACACATTTTTATTATCTTATTATTAAAATACATTATGATTTTACCACCTGCGCCTCATTTTGAGCCAGGAAAACCCTGAATAGGCAATAGGCTTCTTGTAAAGGTATTACTATTTACTAGTAATTAGAATGGTATTTCAGTGCACTTAACTTCTAACTTTTGGGAGTTGATCAAAACAGTTCTCTTTTGGATATATAATAACAATGAGATATTCTGTAGCCTACTGATTATCAGTTTGTCACATGTTTAGACCTTGTATGTGTGTTGCACAACACATGTTGCACTTGGCGATCACGGTGGGGATTGATATGGTAGTGGACCATGATGGTCATAGAAGAAGTGAAGGAGCAGTTCCCCCCAATTATGGTGGGGTAATTCGCACTCTGCCTCAGAGATTATGTCCATCAACCAGTTTTATGATGTGTGGCACATCGAAAAAGGTTTTATTCATTATAAATCGTACAAATTCAATAACATAGATTTATAAGTGGGTTTAATGTGAAAATTAAGAAATTGTGACAGTTTATAGGCATATCACAAATATTTAGTACTGGCAAACTGTGAACATCACTGTATTTATTCTCAGCAGTAAAATGCTTGTCTATATTTTTATTTACAGGGATTGTGAGGAAACTTGAAAACATTTCCAAGATGAAAGACTTGTGAAAAATTACGGAAATGGCAGAGAAGCATTAAAAACCACATTTACTGGACTGCATCATCTTCAACCACTGGAACAGAAAGAGTGGCAAAATGGAAATCGATTCTGAACCATGTCAGGAACGTACACAGAGGATCCAAACTTTCCTGCTCGTCTACATCATCTAAAGGGAAGCAGAGATAGAAACAAGTGGCTTGTTGCCAGTATGATACTGTAAACAAATATTATTTTTAGGCAACACGACATGTAAAAAAAAAGAAAAAAAAAGGGGACTGTTAGTCGAAGTGTAAATAACCTAAAATTAAAGTTATTAGTTGTAATTAATGCAATTTTTGTATCATTTCTCATAGGAACTCAGGCATTCTAAGCTGGAGAAAGTGATGACAAACACGCGGATTTTGAAGGACATCACCAAACTAAGTCCACATCACCAGACTTCATCTTTGGAGTCATTTCATAGTGACATTCTACGGTTTGCCCCAAAAAATTTGGTGTTTGTCACGGTTCATAGATCCAATGTCTCTCTCTAGTCTCGTGCCTTGTTGTTTACATGTGTGTGAGTGGGTGTGTCCGGATCGTTACGGTTGATCAGTATCCAGCTGCAATCACTCATCATCACCAGCTGCCACTCATCTCATCTCCTAGAAATGCTCACCACTTTCTCATCTCCTTTGTCAGATCGTTGCATGAAGTCTCTGTGTTGTCTGATCCTGTTCCCGTGCCTCGTGTCCCGTCTTGAGTTCCTGTGTTCCGGTTTCGCGTCTTTGTTGGATTACGTTTCATGTCTGGATCACGTCATCACTCATCAGAGCACGCTGCACTTCATCCATCACTCCGTGTCTGACCATCAAAGTCCCTGTGCCACCGCCTGCATCACCCGGATTATTCATCATCATCATCATCATCATCATCGACTATTAAATAAAAGCTTTTTACTTGCACATTGTGTCCTCGTTTCTGACGTAACAGTGTTCCCATTTCTTGGAATGTTGTGCAGGTAATTTAACTGCTGTTAAAATAACTTTACATCACTATAGGCTATTTTCCTGAATTGTGTCTGTGCACTTGCAGACTAAACCTGGCTGCATTTCATTACAATGAAAATGCTGGTCGTGCACAAGCAACATCATCAACAGGATATAAATTTATAAATACATTTTGTTTTATTGCACAGAGTACCTAGATGACCTGCAGGACCTAATATTTGAGCATGTTTTTGTGGACCCTGCTCCATACATGGATGAGGTACTTAAGATACCCATACTATCAGACCTTTGTGCGGAGTATGAGCGGCCAGACAAGGAGGAGGTCATTTCCACCATGGTGTCCAGATTCAATCATCAGCTGGTAGGAAACCAACATATCTGCCCTGATCATCTGGAAACTCACGGCGAACCCTCATCACCACACAGCCTAGAAATCCAGACCTAAATCTAACTCGCTGAGCAAATTCAACTTGTGCTCTCGCGAGAACTCTGGAATACCAGGGTAAGGTTCCATAGTCGGCTCGATAAATGTATGCATTCTGAAGAGAATACACGTTTAAACAAACAGGATCCAATCCAGGATGCTCAGTCATTATATATATAAAGATATTGGGAAGAATGTTGATAAAGCAAACCGGTTTGGTTACCATTGACTTCTACTACATGAAGGGGAAAAAACTGATTAATTGTTATAATTATTATTTTATTTTATTTGTATTTTTTTTTGTGTTTGACAGAATAAAGTAATTGAGGTCTGGAACAACATGAGTGTTTGAGTGAATGATGATGAACTATCTCTTCAAGAGGGAAAAACTTTTTGTTTGCCTTGTCAGTTTATTTATTTGTATTTCAACCCTTAAAGAAATAAGCTACACATGTCAACAACAGCAATAGGAATAAAAATGATAAATAAATCATTTTTATTAATAATATTGCCAGCAATTAAGCCACTATCAGTATAAACAGGCTTTTTTAATAAAGTTATAAACACTAAATTAATAAAACATCTGAGAGATTATGATAAAGTACAATTAAGACTAGTTTATGGACTTACATGAAAAGCATTTGAACTATATCTCATGACTTTACTGTCACCTTGTGTTCAGATTTGATGGAAGTATAATGTTTGGGGTTTCTTGACAGACTTCGCCATCAAGTGGACATGTGCAGGTACTGCAGGTTTCACTGGACTCTGGGTTGCAACTTTCCATAGGCCTACGTTTAGCGGCTTTAGATGCTCTCTGAAGCGCAGACAGAGGAGCGAAACATAACGATGTCTCTTGTCAAAAAAAACTGCTTCTTTCAGCAGGTTATTTTCGCTATGTAATATGTATTGATTGAAAAAATGGAGAATAATAAAATTCGGATTTCAAACGCAACGCCGAGTTTATGAAACTCAAATTAAGATTATATTTACAGTGAATTTAGTTTTAACATTTAATTTTGTCTTTTGATGAGATTTACAAATATATATTCTTAGAGCCAAGGATTTCCATGGGAATAAATCCATATTAGCCTAATGTGCTAATTAATGTGTGTTGTCATTGACAAATAAATAAATATACAGTTTACATATCTATATATAGAAAGAAAAATATTTCCAAAACAGTACGCACACACACACACACACACACACACACACACACTGAAAAAAAGGTTTTCATTCATCCAATTAAAAAAAATGTAGGGTTCACATCTATATTTTATAACTTGAGCCAATGAAAAATAAATAACTTGCCCTAACCAATATTTTCTATGTATTTTCTAAACCTTGGCACAAAGTATATTTTTCTTATTGAAGAAAGTCAATTAATTTAAATTCTGTTTTTGATCTAAACAAAAATATATAGATTTAATATAATAAAAAATCACATTTAAGAAATATGTATTAGACATTATTTGTTTTCTCCAATCAAATAGATATAGATTTAATTATACAATTATTTCTCATTTTTAAAAATACAAATTAATTGAAATGATTTATTTTAGACAAACAAAAAGATGTGGATTTAATAAAACATGTTTACCATTAAGGAACATTTCTTAATATTTAATCTTGTCCAAAATAATTTAAAAAAGAAAGAATTTTCATTACATAGATATTTATTAACTTATACATTACTTACACATATCCACAATTTCAGTACTCAAGTGTCAGATTTTCAACTTCTAAGAGCTGGCAAACATTGACCTTAGAAAACAACAGCCTTAACCGAGAACAATGCAGTGAATTAGGGAAATGTGACAATTTCTCAGTTTCATCACTACTAGAAATGCAGCTGTAGTCAGTATCTCACTATCTTCCTTTTTTTTTTTTTTTTTTATCTATCTCTTGTTCTTCAAAGTATGTACTGTGACACGTCCACCCAGTTACCTTTACACGCACACATGCACAAACGCACACACACAAACGCACGCATCTGTCAGTTCCTGACTGTATTGGTTTTGTTTTGGTTGTTTGTTTGTTTGTTTATTTGTTTTCCCTGTTTGTGATCCCAATTTATGTACATCTTGCAGTAAAAAAAAATTAAAAATAAAAAGATTCTCACTATCTCTGTCCCCGTTGTATTTTATGATGCTACAAATGATATCCAACTGTAAAAAAAAAACATTGTTGAAAAGTCAAAAATTGGAATGGAAGTACAGAGTTGTTGCTATACACCGTCCCATTTCATCTCATTGGTGTAAACTGGCAGCTTTCAGAACGCTGCAGCACGTAGCATTGCGTAGAACGTGCACAAATTTTTGTGCAAAACATTTTTTTCTGTGCTCCAAATATTGTTTACTGCATCACTTTATATATTCATTAAGTATTATTGATTTGAAAAGTTTTAATATCGTAATATTTAGAAAATGCATTAACGTTATCCCGTATGACATTTTGACTGGTGTCGTCACATGATTCTCAGTTAAACCGCTTAAAATACATTGTTTAAAATTGAGATTTTAGTAATAAGTAAAAAACACCCCCATAAAGATAATAACTACTTTGATGTGCAGTTTTAACCTTTTTGAATTTTTTATCAGTTGAAAACCTTATTTGTCACTGGCCCAGATATTCACAAGAAATACAGTTAATAACCAGTAATAGTTATATTAAGACTAGTGAGACAAGTGATAATGATATAATTTACGTTAATACTTATCATATGATATTATGAGCCTATAATATAGGCTACAAGACATAGGCCTACTATATATTACATATAATATATAGCCTATTAAAATACGTATGAAGTGTCTAAAAATGTATGTTTACTATAATAAAGTACCTGGAATAAACTTCTGGCATTTTTGGTTGATGTTATAGCGCACACAGTTGTTTCCGCACGGAAATATGATGGTTTGCTCATCAAAATACAACAAATTATTCCTCACTCCTGTCCGCAATCCGAATATATAATGAGACTGTGCCACTACAGTAGCCATCTTGACAAAATTATTAGCTAACAGTTTGTAGAAAAATACTATTTAAACGAGTTGTCTGGTTTGTTTGACGTTGAAATCTTGTTGAAATCTGTTTAACGCTGCAGTAGTGACTGGTCGAGATATGTGTTTAATGCCCGTGCGCTGGCTTCGCCGAGTAACCTTGAAATTGTACATTCGTCGAAAAACAAATATTTCTTTGAGCTCTTAATGAAAAATATTTATATTTAACAATGTTTTGAACGAAAAAAATATTACCTGCAAAATAAAACAAATAATGGTAAAATGAATTGAAACTAAGACAAATGTTTTATTGGATGAGGTTGAAAACCTTTTATTAATGTGTACATGCATTCATATAAATCATGTACAATTTCAATTAAATATTTGAAATGACACAACATTTAGCAAATATGCTACATAAATAGTCAATTTGGTAGCAACTGGGTGGTTGCTGTGGGGAACACGGTGGAGCAAGTGTTCTCTGTGGGATCTTGGCAGGCACAGACACTCCCTTTTGGATATTCTTCTGCCTCTGCTGCTTAGGGATCCTGAGGTTTGCGGAAGACACAAGCACTGGTGCATTTTGCAAATGCTGCCTCAGCAGCTCAGGGTTTTTAGGATTTCTCCTCTTGGAGATCTTGTCTGGCATTGGTGCTCCATGTGAGGAGCATGTGAGCACCTTTGAGGAAGCCACTGGTGCCCTCTGTAGTGACTGGATGGGTGTGGGTGTTTCTAAAGCGGCCTTTTTCAGATGTTTAGTCAAATATTCGGGGATCCTGAGTTTTCCTCTTTTTTGGGACCCTATGGGCACAGGTGCTCCCTTTGGGCACGCAGCAGGCACAGGTGCTCCCTTTGGAGATGCAGCAGGCACAGGTGCTCCCTTTGGAGATGCAGCAGGCACAGGTGCTCCCTTTGGGCACGCAGCAGGCACAGGTGCTCCCTTTGGAGATGCAGCAGGCACAGGTGCTCCCTTTGGAGATGCAGCAGGCACAGGTGCTCCCTTTGGAGATGCAGCAGGCACAGGTGCTCCCTTTGGGCACGCAGCAGGCACAGGTGCTCCCTTTGGAGATGCAGCAGGCACAGGTGCTCCCTTTGGAGATGCAGCAGGCACAGGTGCTCCCTTTGGGCACGCAGCAGGCACAGGTGCTCGCTTTGGGGACACAACAGGCACAGGTGCTTCCTTTGGAGATGCAGCAGGCACAGGTGCTCGCTTTGGGGACACAACAGGCACAGGTGCTGAGTGCTGAGCTTTCTCCAATGTATCACCGAAGACCAGGGATGAGGTGAGATCCTCTTTTTTAGCACTGGGAGAGTTCTGCTGCCTCCACTGCTTCGTTGTCTTCAGTTCTCCCCGCTTATATTTCCCATCTGAGAAGCCCGAGTGCTGGGAATGAGCCTTCTCAGATGCTTCACTGAAGACCGGGGATGTGGGGCATGATGTTTCTCCTTCCTCCACTGTTTCCCACCACTGGTCTGAGATGAGGTCCTCATAGTCAGGATACTTAGATATGGGGTCTGAAACTTCCATTATCGCCCACCACCGCCCCGCAGCAAGGGCTGTAGTGAGCTCATCTGACAATTCAGTTGATGAGGACTGCTCTGCACTCTCAAAAATGGTGGGCATGGTTGACATACTCGAAAATTAACTAGAAGTGAACAATACTTCTTGCAATTTATATCTGTGAAACACTATGAAAGAAAGAGAAACAGAAGAGATTATTTGAATAATCAATTTTGTATCAATTTCCCTACTAATATGCACAACTCAGATGCACATAATGTAAATGTATATAGTAATTTCACAATCGCCTACTCGCTACAAGAAGAATAAATCCGCGGCACTGTTTATACTCACGATCATTATGACGTAACAGTCGACAGTTGACGTCACAGTCGGCCACACGAATTGACGTCACAGTCAGCCACCCGAGTTGACGTCACAGTCAGCCACCCGAGTTGACGTAACAGTCGGTCACACGAGTGACGTCACAGTCGACCACAAGAGTTTGAGAGGAATGGAAGACCTAGGCTGTTTCGCTGTATTAAAAGTGAACATGCAATACAAACAAAGACTGACTTAGCTTTTTTAATTCATGATTGTTCATAGAAAAACTAGCGCTGTTTATTATTTATTTTTAGCATTTGCAGCTGGTGCATAAACGGGAGCAAGTGAAGCTGGCATACATTTTGTTATTAAGAATAACAGACCACTGTTTTTTTTGTTTTTTTGTTTTGTTTTGTTTTTTACAGATATTAGCCTACAATAAAAGCATCTGCCATCTGAAACATGTCTGAAACAGAATATAATTCACAAAAAAAGTTCCTGTAGGCTTTTTTAAGGCTTTCTATTTATGACAATTATTTAAAAAAGCAACAGATAGGACGAGAAAGAGTGCTGTCCCGAACATCAGCAGGACGTTTTTTTTTATATTAAGTCGTAAATATGACATGACTTACATTTTGCTCTATATATCGGCAACGAAAATAGTTCCAAATAAATCTATAAATCGTTGCTCATCTTTGAGAAACAGTTTCCCTGACTGAAAACTTTCCATAGGCCTACGTTTAGCGGCTTTAGATGCTCTCTGAAGCGCAGACAGAGGAGCGAAACATAACGATGTCTCTTGTCAAAAAAACTGCTTCTTTCAGCAGGTTATTTTCGCTATGTAATATGTATTGATTGAAAAAATGGAGAATAATAAAATTCGGATTTCAAACGCAACGCCGAGTTTATGAAACTCAAATTAAGATTATATTTACAGTGAATTTAGTTTTAACATTTAATTTTGTCTTTTGATGAGATTTACAAATATATATTCTTAGAGCCAAGAATTTCCATGGGAATAAATCCATATTAGCCTAATGTGCTAATTAATGTGTGTTGTCATTGACAAATAAATAAATATACAGTTTACATATCTATATATAGAAAGAAAAATATTTCCAAAACAGTACGCACACACACACACACACACACACACACACACACACACTGAAAAAAAGGTTTTCATTCATCCAATTAAAAAAAATGTAGGGTTCACATCTATATTTTATAACTTGAGCCAATGAAAAATAAATAACTTGCCCTAACCAATATTTTCTATGTATTTTCTAAACCTTGGCACAAAGTATATTTTTCTTATTGAAGAAAGTCAATTAATTTAAATTCTGTTTTTGATCTAAACAAAAATATATAGATTTAATATAATAAAAAATCACATTTAAGAAATATGTATTAGACATTATTTGTTTTCTCCAATCAAATAGATATAGATTTAATTATACAATTATTTCTCATTTTTAAAAATACAAATTAATTGAAATGATTTATTTTAAACAAACAAAAAGATATGGATTTAATAAAACATGTTTACCATTAAGGAACATTTCTTAATATTTAATCTTGTCCAAAATAATTTAAAAAAGAAAGAATTTTCATTACATAAATATTTATTAACTTATACATTACTTACACATATCCACAATTTCAGTACTCAAGTGTCAGATTTTCAACTTCTAAGAGCTGGCAAACATTGACCTTAGAAAACAACAGCCTTAACCGAGAACAATGCAGTGAATTAGGGAAATGTGACAATTTCTCAGTTTCATCACTACTAGAAATGCAGCTGTAGTCAGTATCTCACTATCTTCCTTTTTTTTATTTTTTTTTATCTATCTCTTGTTCTTCAAAGTATGTACTGTGACACGTCCACCCAGTTACCTTTACACGCACACATGCACACACGCACACACACACACACAAACGCACGCATCTGTCAGTTCCTGACTGTATTGGTTTTGTTTTGGTTGTTTGTTTGTTTGTTTATTTGTTTTCCCTGTTTGTGATCCCAATTTATGTACATCTTGCAATAAAAAAAAATAAAAAATAAAAAGATTCTCACTATCTCTGTCCTCGTTGTATTTTATGATGCTACAAATGATATCCAACTGTAAAAAAAAAACATTGTTGAAAAGTCAAAAATTGGAATGGAAGTACAGAGTTGTTGCTATACACCGTCCCATTTCATCTCATTGGTGTAAACTGGCAGCTTTCAGAACGCTGCAGCACGTAGCATTGCGTAGAACGTGCACAAATTTTTGTGCAAAACATTTTTTTCTGTGCTCCAAATATTGTTTACTGCATCACTTTATATATTCATTAAGTATTATTGATTTGAAAAGTTTTAATATCATAATATTTAGAAAATGCATTAACGTTATCCCGTATGACATTTTGACTGGTGTCGTCACATGATTCTCAGTTAAACCGCTTAAAATACATTGTTTAAAATTGAGATTTTAGTAATAAGTAAAAAACACCCCCATAAAGATAATAACTACTTTGATGTGCAGTTTTAACCTTTTTGAATTTTTTATCAGTTGAAAACCTTATTTGTCACTGGCCCAGATATTCACAAGAAATACAGTTAATAACCAGTAATAGTTATATTAAGACTAGTGAGACAAGTGATAATGATATAATTTACGTTAATACTTATCATATGATATTATGAGCCTATAATATAGGCTACAAGACATAGGCCTACTATATATTACATATAATATATAGCCTATTAAAATACGTATGAAGTGTCTAAAAATGTATGTTTACTATAATAAAGTACCTGGAATAAACTTCTGGCATTTTTGGTTGATGTTATAGCGCACACAGTTGTTTCCGCACGGAAATATGATGGTTTGCTCATCAAAATACAACAAATTATTCCTCACTCCTGTCCGCAATCCGAATATGTAATGAGACTGTGCCACTACAGTAGCCATCTTGACAAAATTATTAGCTAACAGTTTGTAGAAAAATACTATTTAAACGAGTTGTCTGGTTTGTTTGACGTTGAAATCTTGTTGAAATCTGTTTAACGCTGCAGTAGTGACTGGTCGAGATATGTGTTTAATGCCCGTGCGCTGGCTTCGCCGAGTAACCTTGAAATTGTACATTCGTCGAAAAACAAATATTTCTTAGTTGAGCTCTTAATGAAAAATATTTATATTTAACAATGTTTTGAACGAAAAAAATATTACCTGCAAAATAAAACAAATAATGGTAAAATGAATTGAAACTAAGACAAATGTTTTATTGGATGAGGTTGAAAACCTTTTATTAATGTGTACATGCATTCATATAAATCATGTACAATTTCAATTAAATATTTGAAATGACACAACATTTAGCAAATATGCTACATAAATAGTCAATTTGGTAGCAACTGGGTGGTTGCTGTGGGGAACACGGTGGAGCAAGTGTTCTCTGTGGGATCTTGGCAGGCACAGACACTCCCTTTTGGATATTCTTCTGCCTCTGCTGCTTAGGGATCCTGAGGTTTGCGGAAGACACAAGCACTGGTGCATTTTGCAAATGCTGCCTCAGCAGCTCAGGGTTTTTAGGATTTCTCCTCTTGGAGATCTTGTCTGGCATTGGTGCTCCATGTGAGGAGCATGTGAGCACCTTTGAGGAAGCCACTGGTGCCCTCTGTAGTGACTGGATGGGTGTGGGTGTTTCTAAAGCGGCCTTTTTCAGATGTTTAGTCAAATATTCGGGGATCCTGAGTTTTCCTCTTTTTTGGGACCCTATGGGCACAGGTGCTCCCTTTGGGCACGCAGCAGGCACAGGTGCTCCCTTTGGAGATGCAGCAGGCACAGGTGCTCCCTTTGGGCACGCAGCAGGCACAGGTGCTCCCTTTGGGCACGCAGCAGGCACAGGTGCTCCCTTTGGAGATGCAGCAGGCACAGGTGCTCCCTTTGGGCACGCAGCAGGCACAGGTGCTCCCTTTGGAGATGCAGCAGGCACAGGTGCTCGCTTTGGGGACACAACAGGCACAGGTGCTGAGTGCTGAGCTTTCTCCAATGTATCACCGAAGACCAGGGATGAGGTGAGATCCTCTTTTTTAGCACTGGGAGAGTTCTGCTGCCTCCACTGCTTCGTTGTCTTCAGTTCTCCCCCCTTATATTTCCCATCTGAGAAGCCCGAGTGCTGGGAATGAGCCTTCTCAGATGCTTCACTGAAGACCGGGGATGTGGGGCATGATGTTTCTCCTTCCTCCACTATTTCCCACCACTGGTCTGAGATGAGGTCCTCATAGTCAGGATACTTAGATATGGGGTCTGAAACTTCCATTATCGCCCACCACCGCCCCGCAGCAAGGGCTGTAGTGAGCTCATCTGACAATTCAGTTGATGAGGACTGCTCTGCACTCTCAAAAATGGTGGGCATGGTTGACATACTCGAAAATGAACTAGAAGTGAACAATACTTCTTGCAATTTATATCTGTGAAACACTAAAGAAAGAGAAACAGAAGAGATTATTTGAATAATCAATTTTGTATCAATTTCCCTACTAATATGCACAACTCAGATGCACATAATGTAAATGTATATAGTAATTTCACAATCGCCTACTCGCTACAAGAAGAATAAATCCGCGGCACTGTTTATACTCACGATCATTATGACGTAACAGTCGACAGTTGACGTCACAGTCGGCCACACGAATTGACGTCACAGTCGGCCACCCGAGTTGACGTCACAGTCAGCCACCCGAGTTGACGTAACAGTCGGTCACACGAGTGACGTCACAGTCGACCACAAGAGTTTGAGAGGAATGGAAGACCTAGGCTGTTTCGCTGTATTAAAAGTGAACATGCAATACAAACAAAGACTGACTTAGCTTTTTTAATTCATGATTGTTCATAGAAAAACTAGCGCTGTTTATTATTTATTTTTAGCATTTGCAGCTGGTGCATAAACGGGAGCAAGTGAAGCTGGCATACATTTTGTTATTAAGAATAACAGACCACTGTTTTTTTTGTTTTTTTGTTTTGTTTTGTTTTTTACAGATATTAGCCTACAATAAAAGCATCTGCCATCTGAAACATTTCTGAAACAGAATATAATTCACAAAAAAAGTTCCTGTAGGCTATCCTTGTTTTTTTCTATTTATGACAATTATTTTAAAAAGCAACAGATAGGACGAGAAAGAGTGCTGTCCCGAACATCAGCAGGACGTTTTTTTTTATATTAAGTCGTAAATATTACATGACTTACATTTTGCTCTATATATCGGCAACGAAAATAGTTCCAAATAAATCTATAAATCGTTGCTCATCTTTGAGAAACAGTTTCCCTGACTGAAAACTTTCCATAGGCCTACGTTTAGCGGCTTTAGATGCTCTCTGAAGCGCAGACAGAGGAGCGAAACATAACGATGTCTCTTGTCAAAAAAACTGCTTCTTTCAGCAGGTTATTTTCGCTATGTAATATGTATTGATTGAAAAAATGGAGAATAATAAAATTCGGATTTCAAACGCAACGCCGAGTTTATGAAACTCAAATTAAGATTATATTTACAGTGAATTTAGTTTTAACATTTAATTTTGTCTTTTGATGAGATTTACAAATATATATTCTTAGAGCCAAGAATTTCCATGGGAATAAATCCATATTAGCCTAATGTGCTAATTAATGTGTGTTGTCATTGACAAATAAATAAATATACAGTTTACATATCTATATATAGAAAGAAAAATATTTCCAAAACAGTACGCACACACACACACACACACACACACACACACACACACACACACACACACACACACTGAAAAAAAGGTTTTCATTCATCCAATTAAAAAAAATGTAGGGTTCACATCTATATTTTATAACTTGAGCCAATGAAAAATAAATAACTTGCCCTAACCAATATTTTCTATGTATTTTCTAAACCTTGGCACAAAGTATATTTTTCTTATTGAAGAAAGTCAATTAATTCTGTTTTTGATCTAAACAAAAATATATAGATTTAATATAATAAAAAATCACATTTAAGAAATATGTATTAGACATTATTTGTTTTCTCCAATCAAATAGATATAGATTTAATTATACAATTATTTCTCATTTTTAAAAATACAAATTAATTGAAATGATTTATTTTAAACAAACAAAAAGATATGGATTTAATAAAACATGTTTACCATTAAGGAACATTTCTTAATATTTAATCTTGTCCAAAATAATTTAAAAAAGAAAGAATTTTCATTACATAAATATTTATTAACTTATACATTACTTACACATATCCACAATTTCAGTACTCAAGTGTCAGATTTTCAACTTCTAAGAGCTGGCAAACATTGACCTTAGAAAACAACAGCCTTAACCGAGAACAATGCAGTGAATTAGGGAAATGTGACAATTTCTCAGTTTCATCACTACTAGAAATGCAGCTGTAGTCAGTATCTCACTATCTTCCTTTTTTTTTTTTTTTTTTCATCTATCTCTTGTTCTTCAAAGTATGTACTGTGACACGTCCACCCAGTTACCTTTACACGCACACATGCACACACGCACACACACAAACGCACGCATCTGTCAGTTCCTGACTGTATTGGTTTTGTTTTGGTTGTTTGTTTGTTTATTTGTTTTCCCTGTTTGTGATCCCAATTTATGTACATCTTGCAATAAAAAAAAATAAAATAAAAAGATTCTCACTATCTCTGTCCTCGTTGTATTTTATGATGCTACAAATGATATCCAACTGTAAAAAAAACATTGTTGAAAAGTCAAAAATTGGAATGGAAGTACAGAGTTGTTGCTATACACCGTCCCATTTCATCTCATTGGTGTAAACTGGCAGCTTTCAGAACGCTGCAGCACGTAGCATTGCGTAGAACGCCGAACCATAGCCAGCCACTCAAACATGACATCATTTACGGGAGTAAACTGGGATGTGTGGGAACCCAGAATTAAGCTCTATTGGTGAGCTGGTCACAGAGCCTCTTGACTTTGTTTGTCATGCCTTTTGGGTCCATGATGACTTTCTGGATATATTCAAATGTCTTGGGATATTCCAGACTGAATAAGGCATAAAGAAGGCCCAGGAGAATGGGAACAGCATTTGCGACAGACAGCAAGTCGCTTAGAACCTCTTGTCCCTCAAGTATGATGCCAATGTTTGTGGGTACAGCTTGTGCATCTCTGATGACGAAGATTGCCATGCTTTCTTGCTGAAGATTTTTTTCAGCCTCTTCCTTCTCCGACACCTGGAAAAGAATTTAGGAAAAGAATAAGGAATCGATAAAGCTTGGGTTTCCCCCAGATTAACCTCTTAACATTCAGACGGCCCGCAGGCTAATACCGTATATTCTTATATTCAGGCCAGCTAATACCGTATTGGCCTGAATATAAGACCACCCCCTATTTTTCACTCATTTTTGAAAAACAGCTTTTTGAAGACCAAATCTTGTTTTTATACAGAGTATTATTTCATTTGAAAATTTAACAAAAGAATGTTGGTTCACAGTTTTTAGATTTCCAAAGGCATCTATGACTGTCAGCTTGAAAGGAATGCAGCATGTAATGTGAATAGGGGTTTATGTAATGTGAATTTGTGGTTAAATGGTTTATTGAAAAAATTGTGTCTCTGTCTTTATTTTTTTTGATCAGAAGTTTTAACCCAGGCTCATTGGAAATACGTTACTCTGGGTACTTTTTTGCAAACCCTGAAATACGTACCTGAAAGTACATTTCCCTGCACTTTCTGGGTGAAACGTCCACTAGAGGCACTATGTCCAAGTCACGTGACTTTCAAGATTCCGGTCGCGAGAACAAAATAACATGGCGGACATTTCTATCATTTTTAGTGAAAAAAAAACAATATTTTGAGTTAGATTCTGGATAAAAATAAGTTTTGATTACATTTCTAGCGAGAAATATATATTTTATTTTCATAATATTCATTCAGTGAATGTACATACACTGTAAAAAGTGAGCAGTTGGATCAACTTAAAAAAAATTTACTCAAAAAAGGAATTAAGAATTTAAGAAATGAAGAAAGAAATGAAGTTTTCTCAACTTAAATTATCACGAAAACGTGATAATTTAAGTTGAGAAAACTTAATTTCTTTAGGTGTTACCAATTTAAGTATTTTTTTTTTAAGTTGATCCAACTGTTCACTTTTTACAGTGTAATCACTCGCTTTAACAAGTTTTGCCAGAACCTTACGATCTGTAGCCAAGGCTAAGTTTCAGTCAGGTGATTGTTTTATGTAGACTACTCCGTGAAACGTACTACAGCAAGTTAACGTTAGTGAGCATGAGGACACCCAGCTGAGCTTCAATTAACCCTGGTAAAAAAAAATAGTAGGCCTACGTTGACCCCATAATCATATCTATATTATATACATACATATTCTTTTGAATTTAACATATAGGCTACATATAGAGGGGACTGCTCACATTTAGGCTAATTAATAACGTTTTATTATTTTTGTTATCAGTGAATGTAAGCAAATATAAATAGTCTTACATTGAACATTCACAGACTGATCAGGCTACGATCAGCATCGTAAATGCTTTAGATATTTATGGGGTTATATATTTATTTATTTATTTATAGAGTAGTGAGCAACGGCGAATGTGATCCACACTCCATATCAGAAGGTGGCGGTAATGCACACTTAAAAGTTGTTTGACAACTGCAATTTAAAAAAAGAAGAAGACCCGCTGCCTGGCTGTGAATTTACAGGCCTATACCTGTAAATAACCATCTGTAAACCTGAAAACCATTCTGTAATAATGGCCACCAATAATTTCTCTGATCCATCTGCAGAAGACATGGAAAAGGAATTTGAACTCGACATCGATGAAATAATGTCTGATTTGCAGGAGTTGCAGGAAGTAAATTGTCTCTTGAAATGTCTGTCAGGTGGATTTTTTAAATGTTTTTGAAATAAGTCTCTTGCACTGCTCCCCCAGCCTGCATTTATTTGATTAAAATATAGTAGCCTAGGCTATAAACTACAGTATTGTGATGTATTATTACCATTTTAAATAACAGTTTCTATTTGGACATATATAAAAAAAAAAAATTTTTTTTTTTTTTTTTTTTTTTTTTTTTCTGATTTCTAATTGTAATAACGATCTCATAGCTTTATTTCTGCAATTGTAAATGCAGTGAAAATATATTATTGGCACTTCTGTGTATGCACTGCAAAGATGTATTTTCCTTGAATGATTTAATTTGACTGGTGTTACCGTCCCAGGACGTATGCATTTGCGTTTTCTAATGGGTAAGTGTCATTGATTGATTTATTGAGTGTGTGTGCGCGCGCAGCCAATGGACCCAACGGCCTGCTGGGAGTTGTAGTTTTGTTGTACGTTGTATTTATACCACAGAAAGGACCTGTCTTTCACTTAGATGGTAACTAAAAAAAAATTCAAGCTGCGATTTTTCACGATGGATATCCTCGCGCGATCGAGTGTAGATTGTGTTAAACACGACAAGAACCAAAAATTCTGCGTTTATTCCTTAAAACAGTCGGTATTTCCCATATTGCTTCTCCTTTGCAGCTGCCATTGGCGCACGTCACGATTATAAGCGCCTGCTATTGGCGTAGGCAATGTTTACAGCACGATTATCAAGTATGTGGTGCGAACGCAACGGAACAGTCAGATTTACCATAAATGAACATGGTGAGTAACATTTTATAAACAATATTGTCAATATTGTTTGTTTTCCCTCTATTTTGCTGACGAGAATTTCAAAATAAAGCCCTACCAGAGTCTCAATGCAACAACAGACAGTGATTGAACCGTGAATTTTGTGAACCATTACATAATCCTATATAGGCTAATTATAAATTCAATTGTTATTATACTTTACAATATTACTGTTTGTTGTTGTATTTTTCAAAACTTGAAACTTGTGTGTGTGTGTCAGGTGGATTTTTTTAATGTTTTTGAAATAAGTCTCTTGCGCTGCTCCCCCAGCCTGCATTTATTTGATTAAAATATAGTAGCCTAGGCCTAAAAACTACAGTATTGTGATATATTATTACCATTTTAAATAACAGTTTCTATTTGGACATATATTAAAAGGTTTTTTTTTTGGTTTTTTTTGTCCAATTTCTTGTGCTCCTCCCTGTCCTAATCTAGGTGATGGGACCTACCAGCTGTTCCTCATCAATGGCAAGAGGATCCAGTATTTAAGCAGAGCCGGGGGGGGGAGAGAGAGACTGGGACTGGGACTGGGACTGGGACTGGGACTGGGACTGGGACTGGGACTGGGACTGGGACTGGGACTGGGACTGGGAGAGGTTTCTTCTCCCAAGAGCCTGAGGCCCCGTTTACACGATGGGAAAACGCAGATATTTCCCTGCGTTTTGGCCTGTCATTTACACGAAAACGCAGTTTTTATCCCAGAGAACGATTATTTCTAAAAACTCCGGCCAAAGTGGAGATTTCTGAAAACGCCGGTTATGTGTTGCCGTGTCAACTGGGAGAAACGGGGTTTTAGGTTCTCAAACGTCACATTATGCGCCAGAAAATGCTTACGTCATGTGAGCGCCCTATGTTCAGAGTTTGTTCCATACTGTCTATGAGTTTGTTTGGCTACTATTTGATCATGGATGCTGTTAAAGTGGTACTCATTTTTACTTTTGTGAAAACGCTTTTGGCCTGTTTGCATTTGCCGCGCTGTCTGTCCACACGAACGAACCTCGCGCCATGTCTATTGTTTTGAAAGGAACAGGAAGTCGCTCGTGCTATTCGTCGTTGTCGATTTTGAGGATTCTGATTGGCTTGCATGGCTTTATCCTTCTCCTTACACTGCCGCCCCTTTGTATTTATGCGGGTTGATGTAAACGACAACTTTTTTTGAAAACGATATTGCGTGCACAATGTTATTTTTGAAAACGGAGGGGGAGAAATATTCGTTTCTCTAAATACCCGGCTATGTGTAAATGTGGCCTGAGACTGTTGTGTTACCAGACTTGGAGTGTTGCTCTTGTTGGTGTATGTTAAGCTTAAGTGTGTTGTTACGCTTAAATGTGTTGTTACGGCTGTAGTGTGCAGCTTTGAATTGCTTGCCCATTGTTGAGTGTTGGAGCAGTAGGGAGTGGGTGCCATTTTTCTTTTCTCATTTTCTCCTGTTTTTTGTTAGTTAGGAAGTAAGGTAAGAGTTCTGTTGTTTATTTGTGTTGATTGTTGTAGGTCAATTAGGTGTTCCTTCTACCGGGTAGTGAGATCTTTTGTTTGTTTTGGCTTTACCTGCTCCTGAAGAACAGGCTTCATTTCTTTTTCTTTTGGAGCTGTTTGTTTAGGATTCTTTTTGCACTGTATTTATCACTTATTGTAAATAAATGTATTGGAAATCTTACTTTGTGTATTGTGTGCTGGGACTCAGATAGGTTAACTTTTCTTTGTCGCTGTTCATTTTAGCTTTAAAGCTACTTTCCCTTTTGCCCCTAGAAAATGAATTGGGAACGTAACAGTGGTATTGTGTAATTATTCGAATAGAATTGAGTCTTTTCTCTCTGTTTTGCATGCGTCGTCATAATCATTATTGTTATTGTTGTTATTATTATTTTAATAAATTGTTTTGCCTCTGTCACAGTGTATTCTTAACCTGAATTAGCACTGTTCATATAGGCAACACCAATAGGTGTCATGTAACACAAAATAAACCTATGTTTTCTTCATGATACAGGGCATAATCTTAGTTTCGTTTTTATTTTGTTACCATTAGACATCACTGGGTTTTAATTTGAGGTATGAAAACCTGACGATGCCACATATTGAAACACAAATTCATATAACATATTAATTAGCCTGTCATTTTCTTCATTTTCTAAGTCAATAAAGGTTATGTTAAATGAATAAATGTAGTGTAAATGTTGTAATGAAACCAACTGTACCGTTCAAAAGTACTGTTTGTTGTTGTATTTTTCAAAACTTGAAACTTGTGTGTGTGTGTGTGTCAGGTGGATTTTTTTAATGTTTTTGAAATAAGTCTCTTGCACTGCTCCCCCAGCCTGCATTTATTTGATTAAAATATAGTAGCCTAGGCTATAAACTACAGTATTGTGATGTATTATTACCATTTTAAATAACAGTTTTCTATTTGGACATATATAAAAAAAAAAAAAAAAAATTTTTTTTTTTTTTTTTTTTTTTTCTGATTTCTAATTGTAATAACGATCTCATAGCTTTATTTCTGCAATTGTAAATGCAGTGAAAATATATTATTGGCACTTCTGTGTATGCACTGCAAAGATGTATTTTCCTTGAATGATTTAATTTGACTGGTGTTACCGTCCCAGGACGTATGCATTTGCGTTTTCTAATGGGTAAGTGTCATTCATTGATTTATTGAGTGTGTGTGCGCGCGCAGCCAATGGACCCAATTGCCTGCTGGGAGTTGTAGTTTTGTTGTACGTTGTATTTATACCACAGAAAGGACCTGTCTTTCACTTCGATGGTAACTAAAAAAAAATTCAAGCTGCGATTTTTCACGATGGATATCCTCGCGCGATCGAGTGTAGATTGTGTTAAACACGACAAGAACCAAAAATTCTGCGTTTATTCCTTAAAACAGTCGGTATTTCCCATATTGCTTCTCCTTTGCAGCTGCCATTGGCGCACGTCACAATTATAAGCGCCTGCTATTGGCGTAGGCAATGTTTACAGCACGATTATCAAGTATGTGGTGCGAACGCAACGGAACAGTCAGATTTACCATAAATGAACATGGTGAGTAACATTTTATAAACAATATTGTCAATATTGTTTGTTTTCCCTCTATTTTGCTGACGAGAATTTCAAAATAAAGCCCTACCAGAGTCTCAATGCAACAACAGACAGTGATTGAACCGTGAATTTTGTGAACCATTACATAATCCTATATAGGCTAATTATAAATTCAATTGTTATTATACTTTACAATATTACTGTTTGTTGTTGTATTTTTCAAAACTTGAAACTTGTGTGTGTGTGTGTCAGGTGGATTTTTTTAATGTTTTTGAAATAAGTCTCTTGCGCTGCTCCCCCAGCCTGCATTTATTTGATTAAAATATAGTAGCCTAGGCTATAAACTACAGTATTGTGATATATTATTACCATTTTAAATAACAGTTTCTATTTGGACATATATTAAAAGGTTTTTTTTTTGGTTTTTTTTGTCCAATTTCTTGTGCTCCTCCCTGTCCTAATCTAGGTGATGGGACCTACCAGCTGTTCCTCATCAATGGCAAGAGGATCCAGTATTTAAGCAGAGCCGGGGGGGAGAGAGAGAGACTGGGACTGGGACTGGGACTGGGACTGGGACTGGGACTGGGACTGGGACTGGGACTGGGACTGGGACTGGGACTGGGACTGGGAGAGGTTTCTTCTCCCAAGAGCCTGAGGCCCCGTTTACACGATGGGAAAACGCAGATATTTCCCTGCGTTTTGGCCTGTCATTTACACGAAAACGCAGTTTTTATCCCAGAGAACGATTATTTCTAAAAACTCCGGCCAAAGTGGAGATTTCTGAAAACGCCGGTTATGTGTTGCCGTGTCAACTGGGAGAAACGGGGTTTTAGGTTCTCAAACGTCACATTATGCGCCAGAAAATGCTTCCGTCATGTGAGCGCCCTATGTTCAGAGTTTGTTCCATACTGTCTATGAGTTTGTTTGGCTACTATTTGATCATGGATGCTGTTAAAGTGGTACTCATTTTTACTTTTGTGAAAACGCTTTTGGCCTGTTTGCATTTGCTTCGCTGTCTGTCCACACGAACGAACCTCGCGCCATGTCTATTGTTTTGAAAGGAACAGGAAGTCGCTCGTGCTATTCGTCGTTGTCGATTTTGAGGATTCTGATTGGCTTGCATGGCTTTATCCTTCTCCTTACACTGCCGCCCCTTTGTATTTATGCGGGTTGATGTAAACGACAACTTTTTTTGAAAACGATATTGCGTGCACGATGTTATTTTTGAAAACGGAGGGGGAGAAATATTCGTTTCTCTAAATACCCGGCTATGTGTAAATGTGGCCTGAGACTGTTGTGTTACCAGACTTGGAGTGTTGCTCTTGTTGGTGTATGTTAAGCTTAAGTGTGTTGTTACGCTTAAATGTGTTGTTACGGCTGTAGTGTGCAGCTTTGAATTGCTTGCCCATTGTTGAGTGTTGGAGCAGTAGGGAGTGGGTGCCATTTTTCTTTTCTCATTTTCTCCTGTTTTTTGTTAGTTAGGAAGTAAGGTAAGAGTTCTGTTGTTTATTTGTGTTGATTGTTGTAGGTCAATTAGGTGTTCCTTCTACCGGGTAGTGAGATCTTTTGTTTGTTTTGGCTTTACCTGCTCCTGAAGAACAGGCTTCATTTCTTTTTCTTTTGGAGCTGTTTGTTTAGGATTCTTTTTGCACTGTATTTATCACTTATTGTAAATAAATGTATTGGAAATCTTACTTTGTGTATTGTGTGCTGGGACTCAGATAGGTTAACTTTTCTTTGTCGCTGTTCATTTTAGCTTTAAAGCTACTTTCCCTTTTGCCCCTAGAAAATGAATTGGGAACGTAACAGTGGTATTGTGTAATTATTCGAATAGAATTGAGTCTTTTCTCTCTGTTTTGCATGCGTCGTCATAATCATTATTGTTATTGTTGTTATTATTATTTTAATAAATTGTTTTGCCTCTGTCACAGTGTATTCTTAACCTGAATTAGCACTGTTCATATAGGCAACACCAATAGGTGTCATGTAACACAAAATAAACCTATGTTTTCTTCATGATACAGGGCATAATCTTAGTTTCGTTTTTATTTTGTTACCATTAGACATCACTGGGTTTTAATTTGAGGTATGAAAACCTGACGATGCCACATATTGAAACACAAATTCATATAACATATTAATTAGCCTGTCATTTTCTTCATTTTCTAAGTCAATAAAGGTTATGTTAAATGAATAAATGTAGTGTAAATGTTGTAATGAAACCAACTGTACCGTTCAAAAGTACTGTTTGTTGTTGTATTTTTCAAAACTTGAAACTTGTGTGTGTGTGTGTGTCAGGTGGATTTTTTTAATGTTTTTGAAATAAGTCTCTTGCACTGCTCCCCCAGCCTGCATTTATTTGATTAAAATATAGTAGCCTAGGCTATAAACTACAGTATTGTGATGTATTATTACCATTTTAAATAACAGTTTTCTATTTGGACATATATAAAAATAAAAAAATAAAAAAAATTTTTTTTTTTTTTTTTTTTTCTGATTTCTAATTGTAATAACGATCTCATAGCTTTATTTCTGCAATTGTAAATGCAGTGAAAATATATTATTGGCACTTCTGTGTATGCACTGCAAAGATGTATTTTCCTTGAATGATTTAATTTGACTGGTGTTACCGTCCCAGGACGTATGCATTTGCGTTTTCTAATGGGTAAGTGTCATTCATTGATTTATTGAGTGTGTGTGCGCGCGCAGCCAATGGACCCAATTGCCTGCTGGGAGTTGTAGTTTTGTTGTACGTTGTATTTATACCACAGAAAGGACCTGTCTTTCACTTCGATGGTAACTAAAAAAAAATTCAAGCTGCGATTTTTCACGATGGATATCCTCGCGCGATCGAGTGTAGATTGTGTTAAACACGACAAGAACCAAAAATTCTGCGTTTATTCCTTAAAACAGTCGGTATTTCCCATATTGCTTCTCCTTTGCAGCTGCCATTGGCGCACGTCACAATTATAAGCGCCTGCTATTGGCGTAGGCAATGTTTACAGCACGATTATCAAGTATGTGGTGCGAACGCAACGGAACAGTCAGATTTACCATAAATGAACATGGTGAGTAACATTTTATAAACAATATTGTCAATATTGTTTGTTTTCCCTCTATTTTGCTGACGAGAATTTCAAAATAAAGCCCTACCAGAGTCTCAATGCAACAACAGACAGTGATTGAACCGTGAATTTTGTGAACCATTACATAATCCTATATAGGCTAATTATAAATTCAATTGTTATTATACTTTACAATATTACTGTTTGTTGTTGTATTTTTCAAAACTTGAAACTTGTGTGTGTGTGTCAGGTGGATTTTTTTAATGTTTTTGAAATAAGTCTCTTGCGCTGCTCCCCCAGCCTGCATTTATTTGATTAAAATATAGTAGCCTAGGCTATAAACTACAGTATTGTGATATATTATTACCATTTTAAATAACAGTTTCTATTTGGACATATATTAAAAGGTTTTTTTTTTGGTTTTTTTTGTCCAATTTCTTGTGCTCCTCCCTGTCCTAATCTAGGTGATGGGACCTACCAGCTGTTCCTCATCAATGGCAAGAGGATCCAGTATTTAAGCAGAGCCGGGGGGGAGAGAGAGAGACTGGGACTGGGACTGGGACTGGGACTGGGACTGGGACTGGGACTGGGACTGGGACTGGGACTGGGACTGGGAGAGGTTTCTTCTCCCAAGAGCCTGAGGCCCCGTTTACACGATGGGAAAACGCAGATATTTCCCTGCGTTTTGGCCTGTCATTTACACGAAAACGCAGTTTTTATCCCAGAGAACGATTATTTCTAAAAACTCCGGCCAAAGTGGAGATTTCTGAAAACGCCGGTTATGTGTTGCCGTGTCAACTGGGAGAAACGGGGTTTTAGGTTCTCAAACGTCACATTATGCGCCAGAAAATGCTTCCGTCATGTGAGCGCCCTATGTTCAGAGTTTGTTCCATACTGTCTATGAGTTTGTTTGGCTACTATTTGATCATGGATGCTGTTAAAGTGGTACTCATTTTTACTTTTGTGAAAACGCTTTTGGCCTGTTTGCATTTGCTTCGCTGTCTGTCCACACGAACGAACCTCGCGCCATGTCTATTGTTTTGAAAGGAACAGGAAGTCGCTCGTGCTATTCGTCGTTGTCGATTTTGAGGATTCTGATTGGCTTGCATGGCTTTATCCTTCTCCTTACACTGCCGCCCCTTTGTATTTATGCGGGTTGATGTAAACGACAACTTTTTTTGAAAACGATATTGCGTGCACGATGTTATTTTTGAAAACGGAGGGGGAGAAATATTCGTTTCTCTAAATACCCGGCTATGTGTAAATGTGGCCTGAGACTGTTGTGTTACCAGACTTGGAGTGTTGCTCTTGTTGGTGTATGTTAAGCTTAAGTGTGTTGTTACGCTTAAATGTGTTGTTACGGCTGTAGTGTGCAGCTTTGAATTGCTTGCCCATTGTTGAGTGTTGGAGCAGTAGGGAGTGGGTGCCATTTTTCTTTTCTCATTTTCTCCTGTTTTTTGTTAGTTAGGAAGTAAGGTAAGAGTTCTGTTGTTTATTTGTGTTGATTGTTGTAGGTCAATTAGGTGTTCCTTCTACCGGGTAGTGAGATCTTTTGTTTGTTTTGGCTTTACCTGCTCCTGAAGAACAGGCTTCATTTCTTTTTCTTTTGGAGCTGTTTGTTTAGGATTCTTTTTGCACTGTATTTATCACTTATTGTAAATAAATGTATTGGAAATCTTACTTTGTGTATTGTGTGCTGGGACTCAGATAGGTTAACTTTTCTTTGTCGCTGTTCATTTTAGCTTTAAAGCTACTTTCCCTTTTGCCCCTAGAAAATGAATTGGGAACGTAACAGTGGTATTGTGTAATTATTCGAATAGAATTGAGTCTTTTCTCTCTGTTTTGCATGCGTCGTCATAATCATTATTGTTATTGTTGTTATTATTATTTTAATAAATTGTTTTGCCTCTGTCACAGTGTATTCTTAACCTGAATTAGCACTGTTCATATAGGCAACACCAATAGGTGTCATGTAACACAAAATAAACCTATGTTTTCTTCATGATACAGGGCATAATCTTAGTTTCGTTTTTATTTTGTTACCATTAGACATCACTGGGTTTTAATTTGAGGTATGAAAACCTGACGATGCCACATATTGAAACACAAATTCATATAACATATTAATTAGCCTGTAATTTTCTTCATTTTCTAAGTCAATAAAGGTTATGTTAAATGAATAAATGTAGTGTAAATGTTGTAATGAAACCAACTGTACCGTTCAAAAGTACTGTTTGTTGTTGTATTTTTCAAAACTTGAAACTTGTGTGTGTGTGTGTGTCAGGTGGATTTTTTTAATGTTTTTGAAATAAGTCTCTTGCACTGCTCCCCCAGCCTGCATTTATTTGATTAAAATATAGTAGCCTAGGCTATAAACTACAGTATTGTGATGTATTATTACCATTTTAAATAACAGTTTTCTATTTGGACATATATAAAAAAAATAAAAAAAAAAAATTTTTTTTTTTTTTTTTTTTTTCTGATTTCTAATTGTAATAACGATCTCATAGCTTTATTTCTGCAATTGTAAATGCAGTGAAAATATATTATTGGCACTTCTGTGTATGCACTGCAAAGATGTATTTTCCTTGAATGATTTAATTTGACTGGTGTTACCGTCCCAGGACGTATGCATTTGCGTTTTCTAATGGGTAAGTGTCATTGATTGATTTATTGAGTGTGTGTGCGCGCGCAGCCAATGGACCCAATTGCCTGCTGGGAGTTGTAGTTTTGTTGTACGTTGTATTTATACCACAGAAAGGACCTGTCTTTCACTTCGATGGTAACTAAAAAAAAATTCAAGCTGCGATTTTTCACGATGGATATCCTCGCGCGATCGAGTGTAGATTGTGTTAAACACGACAAGAACCAAAAATTCTGCGTTTATTCCTTAAAACAGTCGGTATTTCCCATATTGCTTCTCCTTTGCAGCTGCCATTGGCGCACGTCACAATTATAAGCGCCTGCTATTGGCGTAGGCAATGTTTACAGCACGATTATCAAGTATGTGGTGCGAACGCAACGGAACAGTCAGATTTACCATAAATGAACATGGTGAGTAACATTTTATAAACAATATTGTCAATATTGTTTGTTTTCCCTCTATTTTGCTGACGAGAATTTCAAAATAAAGCCCTACCAGAGTCTCAATGCAACAACAGACAGTGATTGAACCGTGAATTTTGTGAACCATTACATAATCCTATATAGGCTAATTATAAATTCAATTGTTATTATACTTTACAATATTACTGTTTGTTGTTGTATTTTTCAAAACTTGAAACTTGTGTGTGTGTGTGTCAGGTGGATTTTTTTAATGTTTTTGAAATAAGTCTCTTGCGCTGCTCCCCCAGCCTGCATTTATTTGATTAAAATATAGTAGCCTAGGCTATAAACTACAGTATTGTGATATATTATTACCATTTTAAATAACAGTTTCTATTTGGACATATATTAAAAGGTTTTTTTTTTGGTTTTTTTTGTCCAATTTCTTGTGCTCCTCCCTGTCCTAATCTAGGTGATGGGACCTACCAGCTGTTCCTCATCAATGGCAAGAGGATCCAGTATTTAAGCAGAGCCGGGGGGGAGAGAGAGAGACTGGGACTGGGACTGGGACTGGGACTGGGACTGGGACTGGGACTGGGACTGGGACTGGGACTGGGACTGGGAGAGGTTTCTTCTCCCAAGAGCCTGAGGCCCCGTTTACACGATGGGAAAACGCAGATATTTCCCTGCGTTTTGGCCTGTCATTTACACGAAAACGCAGTTTTTATCCCAGAGAACGATTATTTCTAAAAACTCCGGCCAAAGTGGAGATTTCTGAAAACGCCGGTTATGTGTTGCCGTGTCAACTGGGAGAAACGGGGTTTTAGGTTCTCAAACGTCACATTATGCGCCAGAAAATGCTTCCGTCATGTGAGCGCCCTATGTTCAGAGTTTGTTCCATACTGTCTATGAGTTTGTTTGGCTACTATTTGATCATGGATGCTGTTAAAGTGGTACTCATTTTTACTTTTGTGAAAACGCTTTTGGCCTGTTTGCATTTGCTTCGCTGTCTGTCCACACGAACGAACCTCGCGCCATGTCTATTGTTTTGAAAGGAACAGGAAGTCGCTCGTGCTATTCGTCGTTGTCGATTTTGAGGATTCTGATTGGCTTGCATGGCTTTATCCTTCTCCTTACACTGCCGCCCCTTTGTATTTATGCGGGTTGATGTAAACGACAACTTTTTTTGAAAACGATATTGCGTGCACGATGTTATTTTTGAAAACGGAGGGGGAGAAATATTCGTTTCTCTAAATACCCGGCTATGTGTAAATGTGGCCTGAGACTGTTGTGTTACCAGACTTGGAGTGTTGCTCTTGTTGGTGTATGTTAAGCTTAAGTGTGTTGTTACGCTTAAATGTGTTGTTACGGCTGTAGTGTGCAGCTTTGAATTGCTTGCCCATTGTTGAGTGTTGGAGCAGTAGGGAGTGGGTGCCATTTTTCTTTTCTCATTTTCTCCTGTTTTTTGTTAGTTAGGAAGTAAGGTAAGAGTTCTGTTGTTTATTTGTGTTGATTGTTGTAGGTCAATTAGGTGTTCCTTCTACCGGGTAGTGAGATCTTTTGTTTGTTTTGGCTTTACCTGCTCCTGAAGAACAGGCTTCATTTCTTTTTCTTTTGGAGCTGTTTGTTTAGGATTCTTTTTGCACTGTATTTATCACTTATTGTAAATAAATGTATTGGAAATCTTACTTTGTGTATTGTGTGCTGGGACTCAGATAGGTTAACTTTTCTTTGTCGCTGTTCATTTTAGCTTTAAAGCTACTTTCCCTTTTGCCCCTAGAAAATGAATTGGGAACGTAACAGTGGTATTGTGTAATTATTCGAATAGAATTGAGTCTTTTCTCTCTGTTTTGCATGCGTCGTCATAATCATTATTGTTATTGTTGTTATTATTATTTTAATAAATTGTTTTGCCTCTGTCACAGTGTATTCTTAACCTGAATTAGCACTGTTCATATAGGCAACACCAATAGGTGTCATGTAACACAAAATAAACCTATGTTTTCTTCATGATACAGGGCATAATCTTAGTTTCGTTTTTATTTTGTTACCATTAGACATCACTGGGTTTTAATTTGAGGTATGAAAACCTGACGATGCCACATATTGAAACACAAATTCATATAACATATTAATTAGCCTGTCATTTTCTTCATTTTCTAAGTCAATAAAGGTTATGTTAAATGAATAAATGTAGTGTAAATGTTGTAATGAAACCAACTGTACCGTTCAAAAGTACTGTTTGTTGTTGTATTTTTCAAAACTTGAAACTTGTGTGTGTGTGTGTGTCAGGTGGATTTTTTTAATGTTTTTGAAATAAGTCTCTTGCACTGCTCCCCCAGCCTGCATTTATTTGATTAAAATATAGTAGCCTAGGCTATAAACTACAGTATTGTGATGTATTATTACCATTTTAAATAACAGTTTTCTATTTGGACATATATAAAAAAAAAAAAAAAATTTTTTTTTTTTTTTTTTTTTTTTTTCTGATTTCTAATTGTAATAACGATCTCATAGCTTTATTTCTGCAATTGTAAATGCAGTGAAAATATATTATTGGCACTTCTGTGTATGCACTGCAAAGATGTATTTTCCTTGAATGATTTAATTTGACTGGTGTTACCGTCCCAGGACGTATGCATTTGCGTTTTCTAATGGGTAAGTGTCATTCATTGATTTATTGAGTGTGTGTGCGCGCGCAGCCAATGGACCCAATTGCCTGCTGGGAGTTGTAGTTTTGTTGTACGTTGTATTTATACCACAGAAAGGACCTGTCTTTCACTTCGATGGTAACTAAAAAAAAATTCAAGCTGCGATTTTTCACGATGGATATCCTCGCGCGATCGAGTGTAGATTGTGTTAAACACGACAAGAACCAAAAATTCTGCGTTTATTCCTTAAAACAGTCGGTATTTCCCATATTGCTTCTCCTTTGCAGCTGCCATTGGCGCACGTCACAATTATAAGCGCCTGCTATTGGCGTAGGCAATGTTTACAGCACGATTATCAAGTATGTGGTGCGAACGCAACGGAACAGTCAGATTTACCATAAATGAACATGGTGAGTAACATTTTATAAACAATATTGTCAATATTGTTTGTTTTCCCTCTATTTTGCTGACGAGAATTTCAAAATAAAGCCCTACCAGAGTCTCAATGCAACAACAGACAGTGATTGAACCGTGAATTTTGTGAACCATTACATAATCCTATATAGGCTAATTATAAATTCAATTGTTATTATACTTTACAATATTACTGTTTGTTGTTGTATTTTTCAAAACTTGAAACTTGTGTGTGTGTGTCAGGTGGATTTTTTTAATGTTTTTGAAATAAGTCTCTTGCGCTGCTCCCCCAGCCTGCATTTATTTGATTAAAATATAGTAGCCTAGGCTATAAACTACAGTATTGTGATATATTATTACCATTTTAAATAACAGTTTCTATTTGGACATATATTAAAAGGTTTTTTTTTTGTTTTTTTTTGTCCAATTTCTTGTGCTCCTCCCTGTCCTAATCTAGGTGATGGGACCTACCAGCTGTTCCTCATCAATGGCAAGAGGATCCAGTATTTAAGCAGAGCCGGGGGGGAGAGAGAGAGACTGGGACTGGGACTGGGACTGGGACTGGGACTGGGACTGGGACTGGGACTGGGACTGGGACTGGGACTGGGACTGGGACTGGGACTGGGACTGGGACTGGGAGAGGTTTCTTCTCCCAAGAGCCTGAGGCCCCGTTTACACGATGGGAAAACGCAGATATTTCCCTGCGTTTTGGCCTGTCATTTACACGAAAACGCAGTTTTTATCCCAGAGAACGATTATTTCTAAAAACTCCGGCCAAAGTGGAGATTTCTGAAAACGCCGGTTATGTGTTGCCGTGTCAACTGGGAGAAACGGGGTTTTAGGTTCTCAAACGTCACATTATGCGCCAGAAAATGCTTCCGTCATGTGAGCGCCCTATGTTCAGAGTTTGTTCCATACTGTCTATGAGTTTGTTTGGCTACTATTTGATCATGGATGCTGTTAAAGTGGTACTCATTTTTACTTTTGTGAAAACGCTTTTGGCCTGTTTGCATTTGCTTCGCTGTCTGTCCACACGAACGAACCTCGCGCCATGTCTATTGTTTTGAAAGGAACAGGAAGTCGCTCGTGCTATTCGTCGTTGTCGATTTTGAGGATTCTGATTGGCTTGCATGGCTTTATCCTTCTCCTTACACTGCCGCCCCTTTGTATTTATGCGGGTTGATGTAAACGACAACTTTTTTTGAAAACGATATTGCGTGCACGATGTTATTTTTGAAAACGGAGGGGGAGAAATATTCGTTTCTCTAAATACCCGGCTATGTGTAAATGTGGCCTGAGACTGTTGTGTTACCAGACTTGGAGTGTTGCTCTTGTTGGTGTATGTTAAGCTTAAGTGTGTTGTTACGCTTAAATGTGTTGTTACGGCTGTAGTGTGCAGCTTTGAATTGCTTGCCCATTGTTGAGTGTTGGAGCAGTAGGGAGTGGGTGCCATTTTTCTTTTCTCATTTTCTCCTGTTTTTTGTTAGTTAGGAAGTAAGGTAAGAGTTCTGTTGTTTATTTGTGTTGATTGTTGTAGGTCAATTAGGTGTTCCTTCTACCGGGTAGTGAGATCTTTTGTTTGTTTTGGCTTTACCTGCTCCTGAAGAACAGGCTTCATTTCTTTTTCTTTTGGAGCTGTTTGTTTAGGATTCTTTTTGCACTGTATTTATCACTTATTGTAAATAAATGTATTGGAAATCTTACTTTGTGTATTGTGTGCTGGGACTCAGATAGGTTAACTTTTCTTTGTCGCTGTTCATTTTAGCTTTAAAGCTACTTTCCCTTTTGCCCCTAGAAAATGAATTGGGAACGTAACAGTGGTATTGTGTAATTATTCGAATAGAATTGAGTCTTTTCTCTCTGTTTTGCATGCGTCGTCATAATCATTATTGTTATTGTTGTTATTATTATTTTAATAAATTGTTTTGCCTCTGTCACAGTGTATTCTTAACCTGAATTAGCACTGTTCATATAGGCAACACCAATAGGTGTCATGTAACACAAAATAAACCTATGTTTTCTTCATGATACAGGGCATAATCTTAGTTTCGTTTTTATTTTGTTACCATTAGACATCACTGGGTTTTAATTTGAGGTATGAAAACCTGACGATGCCACATATTGAAACACAAATTCATATAACATATTAATTAGCCTGTCATTTTCTTCATTTTCTAAGTCAATAAAGGTTATGTTAAATGAATAAATGTAGTGTAAATGTTGTAATGAAACCAACTGTACCGTTCAAAAGTACTGTTTGTTGTTGTATTTTTCAAAACTTGAAACTTGTGTGTGTGTGTGTGTCAGGTGGATTTTTTTAATGTTTTTGAAATAAGTCTCTTGCACTGCTCCCCCAGCCTGCATTTATTTGATTAAAATATAGTAGCCTAGGCTATAAACTACAGTATTGTGATGTATTATTACCATTTTAAATAACAGTTTTCTATTTGGACATATATAAAAAAAAAAAAAAAATTTTTTTTTTTTTTTTTTTTTTTTTTCTGATTTCTAATTGTAATAACGATCTCATAGCTTTATTTCTGCAATTGTAAATGCAGTGAAAATATATTATTGGCACTTCTGTGTATGCACTGCAAAGATGTATTTTCCTTGAATGATTTAATTTGACTGGTGTTACCGTCCCAGGACGTATGCATTTGCGTTTTCTAATGGGTAAGTGTCATTCATTGATTTATTGAGTGTGTGTGCGCGCGCAGCCAATGGACCCAATTGCCTGCTGGGAGTTGTAGTTTTGTTGTACGTTGTATTTATACCACAGAAAGGACCTGTCTTTCACTTCGATGGTAACTAAAAAAAAATTCAAGCTGCGATTTTTCACGATGGATATCCTCGCGCGATCGAGTGTAGATTGTGTTAAACACGACAAGAACCAAAAATTCTGCGTTTATTCCTTAAAACAGTCGGTATTTCCCATATTGCTTCTCCTTTGCAGCTGCCATTGGCGCACGTCACAATTATAAGCGCCTGCTATTGGCGTAGGCAATGTTTACAGCACGATTATCAAGTATGTGGTGCGAACGCAACGGAACAGTCAGATTTACCATAAATGAACATGGTGAGTAACATTTTATAAACAATATTGTCAATATTGTTTGTTTTCCCTCTATTTTGCTGACGAGAATTTCAAAATAAAGCCCTACCAGAGTCTCAATGCAACAACAGACAGTGATTGAACCGTGAATTTTGTGAACCATTACATAATCCTATATAGGCTAATTATAAATTCAATTGTTATTATACTTTACAATATTACTGTTTGTTGTTGTATTTTTCAAAACTTGAAACTTGTGTGTGTGTGTCAGGTGGATTTTTTTTATGTTTTTGAAATAAGTCTCTTGCGCTGCTCCCCCAGCCTGCATTTATTTGATTAAAATATAGTAGCCTAGGCTATAAACTACAGTATTGTGATATATTATTACCATTTTAAATAACAGTTTCTATTTGGACATATATTAAAAGGTTTTTTTTTTGGTTTTTTTTGTCCAATTTCTTGTGCTCCTCCCTGTCCTAATCTAGGTGATGGGACCTACCAGCTGTTCCTCATCAATGGCAAGAGGATCCAGTATTTAAGCAGAGCCGGGGGGGAGAGAGAGAGACTGGGACTGGGACTGGGACTGGGACTGGGACTGGGACTGGGACTGGGACTGGGACTGGGACTGGGAGAGGTTTCTTCTCCCAAGAGCCTGAGGCCCCGTTTACACGATGGGAAAACGCAGATATTTCCCTGCGTTTTGGCCTGTCATTTACACGAAAACGCAGTTTTTATCCCAGAGAACGATTATTTCTAAAAACTCCGGCCAAAGTGGAGATTTCTGAAAACGCCGGTTATGTGTTGCCGTGTCAACTGGGAGAAACGGGGTTTTAGGTTCTCAAACGTCACATTATGCGCCAGAAAATGCTTCCGTCATGTGAGCGCCCTATGTTCAGAGTTTGTTCCATACTGTCTATGAGTTTGTTTGGCTACTATTTGATCATGGATGCTGTTAAAGTGGTACTCATTTTTACTTTTGTGAAAACGCTTTTGGCCTGTTTGCATTTGCTTCGCTGTCTGTCCACACGAACGAACCTCGCGCCATGTCTATTGTTTTGAAAGGAACAGGAAGTCGCTCGTGCTATTCGTCGTTGTCGATTTTGAGGATTCTGATTGGCTTGCATGGCTTTATCCTTCTCCTTACACTGCCGCCCCTTTGTATTTATGCGGGTTGATGTAAACGACAACTTTTTTTGAAAACGATATTGCGTGCACGATGTTATTTTTGAAAACGGAGGGGGAGAAATATTCGTTTCTCTAAATACCCGGCTATGTGTAAATGTGGCCTGAGACTGTTGTGTTACCAGACTTGGAGTGTTGCTCTTGTTGGTGTATGTTAAGCTTAAGTGTGTTGTTACGCTTAAATGTGTTGTTACGGCTGTAGTGTGCAGCTTTGAATTGCTTGCCCATTGTTGAGTGTTGGAGCAGTAGGGAGTGGGTGCCATTTTTCTTTTCTCATTTTCTCCTGTTTTTTGTTAGTTAGGAAGTAAGGTAAGAGTTCTGTTGTTTATTTGTGTTGATTGTTGTAGGTCAATTAGGTGTTCCTTCTACCGGGTAGTGAGATCTTTTGTTTGTTTTGGCTTTACCTGCTCCTGAAGAACAGGCTTCATTTCTTTTTCTTTTGGAGCTGTTTGTTTAGGATTCTTTTTGCACTGTATTTATCACTTATTGTAAATAAATGTATTGGAAATCTTACTTTGTGTATTGTGTGCTGGGACTCAGATAGGTTAACTTTTCTTTGTCGCTGTTCATTTTAGCTTTAAAGCTACTTTCCCTTTTGCCCCTAGAAAATGAATTGGGAACGTAACAGTGGTATTGTGTAATTATTCGAATAGAATTGAGTCTTTTCTCTCTGTTTTGCATGCGTCGTCATAATCATTATTGTTATTGTTGTTATTATTATTTTAATAAATTGTTTTGCCTCTGTCACAGTGTATTCTTAACCTGAATTAGCACTGTTCATATAGGCAACACCAATAGGTGTCATGTAACACAAAATAAACCTATGTTTTCTTCATGATACAGGGCATAATCTTAGTTTCGTTTTTATTTTGTTACCATTAGACATCACTGGGTTTTAATTTGAGGTATGAAAACCTGACGATGCCACATATTGAAACACAAATTCATATAACATATTAATTAGCCTGTCATTTTCTTCATTTTCTAAGTCAATAAAGGTTATGTTAAATGAATAAATGTAGTGTAAATGTTGTAATGAAACCAACTGTACCGTTCAAAAGTACTGTTTGTTGTTGTATTTTTCAAAACTTGAAACTTGTGTGTGTGTGTGTGTCAGGTGGATTTTTTTAATGTTTTTGAAATAAGTCTCTTGCACTGCTCCCCCAGCCTGCATTTATTTGATTAAAATATAGTAGCCTAGGCTATAAACTACAGTATTGTGATGTATTATTACCATTTTAAATAACAGTTTTCTATTTGGACATATATAAAAAAAAAAAAAAAATTTTTTTTTTTTTTTTTTTTTTTTTTCTGATTTCTAATTGTAATAACGATCTCATAGCTTTATTTCTGCAATTGTAAATGCAGTGAAAATATATTATTGGCACTTCTGTGTATGCACTGCAAAGATGTATTTTCCTTGAATGATTTAATTTGACTGGTGTTACCGTCCCAGGACGTATGCATTTGCGTTTTCTAATGGGTAAGTGTCATTCATTGATTTATTGAGTGTGTGTGCGCGCGCAGCCAATGGACCCAATTGCCTGCTGGGAGTTGTAGTTTTGTTGTACGTTGTATTTATACCACAGAAAGGACCTGTCTTTCACTTCGATGGTAACTAAAAAAAAATTCAAGCTGCGATTTTTCACGATGGATATCCTCGCGCGATCGAGTGTAGATTGTGTTAAACACGACAAGAACCAAAAATTCTGCGTTTATTCCTTAAAACAGTCGGTATTTCCCATATTGCTTCTCCTTTGCAGCTGCCATTGGCGCACGTCACAATTATAAGCGCCTGCTATTGGCGTAGGCAATGTTTACAGCACGATTATCAAGTATGTGGTGCGAACGCAACGGAACAGTCAGATTTACCATAAATGAACATGGTGAGTAACATTTTATAAACAATATTGTCAATATTGTTTGTTTTCCCTCTATTTTGCTGACGAGAATTTCAAAATAAAGCCCTACCAGAGTCTCAATGCAACAACAGACAGTGATTGAACCGTGAATTTTGTGAACCATTACATAATCCTATATAGGCTAATTATAAATTCAATTGTTATTATACTTTACAATATTACTGTTTGTTGTTGTATTTTTCAAAACTTGAAACTTGTGTGTGTGTGTCAGGTGGATTTTTTTAATGTTTTTGAAATAAGTCTCTTGCGCTGCTCCCCCAGCCTGCATTTATTTGATTAAAATATAGTAGCCTAGGCTATAAACTACAGTATTGTGATATATTATTACCATTTTAAATAACAGTTTCTATTTGGACATATATTAAAAGGTTTTTTTTTTGTTTTTTTTTGTCCAATTTCTTGTGCTCCTCCCTGTCCTAATCTAGGTGATGGGACCTACCAGCTGTTCCTCATCAATGGCAAGAGGATCCAGTATTTAAGCAGAGCCGGGGGGGAGAGAGAGAGACTGGGACTGGGACTGGGACTGGGACTGGGACTGGGACTGGGACTGGGACTGGGACTGGGACTGGGACTGGGAGAGGTTTCTTCTCCCAAGAGCCTGAGGCCCCGTTTACACGATGGGAAAACGCAGATATTTCCCTGCGTTTTGGCCTGTCATTTACACGAAAACGCAGTTTTTATCCCAGAGAACGATTATTTCTAAAAACTCCGGCCAAAGTGGAGATTTCTGAAAACGCCGGTTATGTGTTGCCGTGTCAACTGGGAGAAACGGGGTTTTAGGTTCTCAAACGTCACATTATGCGCCAGAAAATGCTTCCGTCATGTGAGCGCCCTATGTTCAGAGTTTGTTCCATACTGTCTATGAGTTTGTTTGGCTACTATTTGATCATGGATGCTGTTAAAGTGGTACTCATTTTTACTTTTGTGAAAACGCTTTTGGCCTGTTTGCATTTGCTTCGCTGTCTGTCCACACGAACGAACCTCGCGCCATGTCTATTGTTTTGAAAGGAACAGGAAGTCGCTCGTGCTATTCGTCGTTGTCGATTTTGAGGATTCTGATTGGCTTGCATGGCTTTATCCTTCTCCTTACACTGCCGCCCCTTTGTATTTATGCGGGTTGATGTAAACGACAACTTTTTTTGAAAACGATATTGCGTGCACGATGTTATTTTTGAAAACGGAGGGGGAGAAATATTCGTTTCTCTAAATACCCGGCTATGTGTAAATGTGGCCTGAGACTGTTGTGTTACCAGACTTGGAGTGTTGCTCTTGTTGGTGTATGTTAAGCTTAAGTGTGTTGTTACGCTTAAATGTGTTGTTACGGCTGTAGTGTGCAGCTTTGAATTGCTTGCCCATTGTTGAGTGTTGGAGCAGTAGGGAGTGGGTGCCATTTTTCTTTTCTCATTTTCTCCTGTTTTTTGTTAGTTAGGAAGTAAGGTAAGAGTTCTGTTGTTTATTTGTGTTGATTGTTGTAGGTCAATTAGGTGTTCCTTCTACCGGGTAGTGAGATCTTTTGTTTGTTTTGGCTTTACCTGCTCCTGAAGAACAGGCTTCATTTCTTTTTCTTTTGGAGCTGTTTGTTTAGGATTCTTTTTGCACTGTATTTATCACTTATTGTAAATAAATGTATTGGAAATCTTACTTTGTGTATTGTGTGCTGGGACTCAGATAGGTTAACTTTTCTTTGTCGCTGTTCATTTTAGCTTTAAAGCTACTTTCCCTTTTGCCCCTAGAAAATGAATTGGGAACGTAACAGTGGTATTGTGTAATTATTCGAATAGAATTGAGTCTTTTCTCTCTGTTTTGCATGCGTCGTCATAATCATTATTGTTATTGTTGTTATTATTATTTTAATAAATTGTTTTGCCTCTGTCACAGTGTATTCTTAACCTGAATTAGCACTGTTCATATAGGCAACACCAATAGGTGTCATGTAACACAAAATAAACCTATGTTTTCTTCATGATACAGGGCATAATCTTAGTTTCGTTTTTATTTTGTTACCATTAGACATCACTGGGTTTTAATTTGAGGTATGAAAACCTGACGATGCCACATATTGAAACACAAATTCATATAACATATTAATTAGCCTGTCATTTTCTTCATTTTCTAAGTCAATAAAGGTTATGTTAAATGAATAAATGTAGTGTAAATGTTGTAATGAAACCAACTGTACCGTTCAAAAGTACTGTTTGTTGTTGTATTTTTCAAAACTTGAAACTTGTGTGTGTGTGTGTGTCAGGTGGATTTTTTTAATGTTTTTGAAATAAGTCTCTTGCACTGCTCCCCCAGCCTGCATTTATTTGATTAAAATATAGTAGCCTAGGCTATAAACTACAGTATTGTGATGTATTATTACCATTTTAAATAACAGTTTTCTATTTGGACATATATAAAAAAAAAAAAAAAATTTTTTTTTTTTTTTTTTTTTTTTTTCTGATTTCTAATTGTAATAACGATCTCATAGCTTTATTTCTGCAATTGTAAATGCAGTGAAAATATATTATTGGCACTTCTGTGTATGCACTGCAAAGATGTATTTTCCTTGAATGATTTAATTTGACTGGTGTTACCGTCCCAGGACGTATGCATTTGCGTTTTCTAATGGGTAAGTGTCATTCATTGATTTATTGAGTGTGTGTGCGCGCGCAGCCAATGGACCCAATTGCCTGCTGGGAGTTGTAGTTTTGTTGTACGTTGTATTTATACCACAGAAAGGACCTGTCTTTCACTTCGATGGTAACTAAAAAAAAATTCAAGCTGCGATTTTTCACGATGGATATCCTCGCGCGATCGAGTGTAGATTGTGTTAAACACGACAAGAACCAAAAATTCTGCGTTTATTCCTTAAAACAGTCGGTATTTCCCATATTGCTTCTCCTTTGCAGCTGCCATTGGCGCACGTCACAATTATAAGCGCCTGCTATTGGCGTAGGCAATGTTTACAGCACGATTATCAAGTATGTGGTGCGAACGCAACGGAACAGTCAGATTTACCATAAATGAACATGGTGAGTAACATTTTATAAACAATATTGTCAATATTGTTTGTTTTCCCTCTATTTTGCTGACGAGAATTTCAAAATAAAGCCCTACCAGAGTCTCAATGCAACAACAGACAGT
>NW_028118312.1:0-59146 GCF_965113295.1 Leuciscus leuciscus | reverse complement strand
ATGATCATTTTTATCAATCTCGTATATTTAAGTTCAGTAATTTCACTTAAATGACAATTCATTTTCATTGCCATTTAAGTGAAATTACTGAACTTAAATATACGAGCTTGATAAAAATGATCATTCTAGAAGAAAATTTCAGATGGCACTTAGAGGCTTTTTGCATCTGAACTCTTGAAATATAGTCTCAAGCACCACCGGCAGCCCATAGCCTACTGATTCTCTAAATTCACTGTAAATATAATCTTAATTTGAGTTTCATAAACTCGGCGTTGCGTTTGAAATCCGAATTTTATTATTCTCCATTTTTTCAATCAATACATATTACATAGCGAAAATAACCTGCTGAAAGAAGCAGTTTTTTTTTTGACAAGAGATATCGTTATGTTTCGCTCCTCTGTCTGCGCTTCAGAGAGCATCTAAAGCCGCTAAACGTATGGAACGTTTTCAGTCAGGGAAACTGTTTCTCAAAGATGAGCAACGATTTATAGATTTATTTGGAACTATTTTCGTTGCCGATATATAGAGCAAAATGTAAGTCATGTAATATTTACGACTTAATATATAAAAAAAAAACGTCCTGCTGATGTTCGGGACAGCACTCTTTCTCGTCCTATCTGTTGCTTTTTTAAAATAATTGTCATACATAGAAAAAAACAAGGATAGCCTACAGGAACTTTTTTTGTGAATTATATTCTGTTTCAGAAATGTGCTTTTATTGTAATATCTGTAAAAAATAAAATAAAAATAAAAAAGTGGTCTGTTTGCTTAATAACAAAATGCATCTCAGCTTTCACTTGCTCCCGTTTATGCACCAGCTGCAAATGCTAAAAATAAATAATAAACAGTGCTAGTTTTTGTATGAACAATCATGAATTAAAAAAGCTAAGTCAGTCTTTGTTTGTATTGCATGTTCACTTTTAATACAGCGAAACAGCCTAGGTCTTCCATCCCTCACAAACTCGTGTGGTCGACTGTGACGTCACTCGTGTGGCCGACTGTTACGTCAACTCGGGTGGCCAACTGTGACGTCAACTCGGGTGGCCGACTGTGACGTCAATTGGCCGACTGTGACGTCAACTGTCGACTGTTACGTCATAATGATCGTGAGTATAAATAGTGCAGCGGATTTATTCTTCTTGTAGCGAGTCGGCGATTGTGAAATTACTATATACATTTACATTATGTGCATCTGAGTTGTGCATATTAGTAGGGAAATTGATACAAAATTGATTATTCAAATAATCTCTTCTGTTTCTCTTTCTTTCATAGTGTTTCACAGATATAAATTGCAAGAAGTATTGTTCACTTCTAGTTCATTTTCGAGTATGTCAACCATGCCCATCATTTTTGAGAGTGCAGAGCAGTCCTCATCAACTGAATTGTCAGATGAGCTCAATACGGCCCTTGCTGCGGGGCGGTGGTGGGCGATAATGGAAGTTTCAGACCCCATATCTGAGTATCCTGACTATGAGGACCTCATCTCAGACCAGTGGTGGGAAACAGTGGAGGAAGGAGAAACATCATGCCCCACATCCCTGGTCTTCAGTGATGCATCTGAGAAGGCTCATTCCCAGCACTCAGGCTTCTCAGATCGGAAATATGAGGAGGGAAAACTGAAGACCACGAAGCAGTGGAGGCAGCAGAACTCTCCCAGTGCTAAAAAAGAGGACCTCATCTCATCCCTGGTCTTCAGTGAAGCATCTGAGAAGGGAGAACTGAAGACCACGAAGCAGTGGAGGCAGCGGAACTCTCCCAGTGCTAAAAAAGAGGACCTCACCTCATCCCTGGTCTTCAGTGAAGCATCTGAGAAGGGAGAACTGAAGACCACAAAGCAGTGGAGGCAGCGGAACTCTCCCAGTGCTAAAAAAGAGGACCTCACCTCATCCCTGGTCTTCAGTGAAGCATCTGAGAAGGGAGAACTGAAGACCACAAAGCAGTGGAGGCAGCGGAACTCTCCCAGTGCTAAAAAAGAGGACCTCACCTCATCCCTGGTCTTCAGTGAAGCATCTGAGAAGGGAGAACTGAAGACCACAAAGCAGTGGAGGCAGCGGAACTCTCCCAGTGCTAAAAAAGAGGACCTCACCTCATCCCTGGTCTTCAGTGAAGCATCTGAGAAGGGAGAACTGAAGACCACAAAGCAGTGGAGGCAGCAGAACTCTCCCAGTGCTAAAAAAGAGGACCTCACCTCATCCCTGGTCTTCGGTGATACATTGGAGAAAGCTCAGCACTCAGCACCTGTGCCTGTTGTGTCCCCAAAGCGAGCACCTGTGCCTGCTGCATCTCCAAAGCGAGCACCTGTGCCTGCTGCATCTCCAAAGGGAGCACCTGTGCCTGCTGCATCTCCAAAGGGAGCACCTGTGCCTGCTGCGTGCCCAAAGGGAGCAACTGTGCCCATAGGGTCCCAAAAAAGAGGAAAACTCAGGATCCCCGAATATTTGACTCACCATCTGAAAAAGGCCGCTTTAGAAACACCCACACCCATCCAGTCACTACAGAGGGCACCAGTGGCTTCCTCAAAGGTGCTCACATGCTCCTCACATGGAGCACCAATGCCAGACAAGATCTCCAAGAGGAGAAATCCTAAAAACCCTGAGCTGCTGAGGCAGCATTTGCAAAATGCACCAGTGCTTGTGTCTTCCGCAAACCTCAGGATCCCAAAGCAGCAGAGGCAGAAGAATATCCAAAAGGGAGTGTCTGTGCCTGCCAAGATCCCACAGAGAACACTTGCTCCACCGTGTTCCCCACAGCAACCACCCAGTTGCTACCAAATTGACTATTTATGTAGCATATTTGCTAAATGTTGTGTCATTTCAAATATTTAATTGAAATTGTACATGCTTTATATGAATGCATGTACACATTAATAAAAGGTTTTCAAGCGGTGAGTGCCTCATCCAATAAAACATTTGTCTTAGTTTCAATTCATTTGACCATTATTTGTTTTATTTTGCAGGTAATATTTGTTTCGTTCAAAACATTGTTAAATATAAATATTTTTTCATTAAGAGCTCAACTAAGAAATATTTGTTTTTCAACGAATGTACAATTTCAAGGTTACTCGGCGAAGCCAGCGCACGGGCATTAAACACATATCTCGACCAGTCACTCTACTGCAGCGTTAAACAGATTTCAACAAGATTTCAACGTCAAACAAACCAGACACCTCATTTAAATCGTATTTTTCTACAAACTGTTAGCTAATCATTTTGTCAAGATGGCTACTGTAGTGGCACAGTCTCATTATATATTCGGATTGCGGACAGGAGTGAGGAATAATTTGTTGTATTTTGATGAGCAAACCATCATATTTCCGTGCGGAAACAACTGTGTGCGCTATAACATCAACCAAAAATGCCAGAAGTTTATTCCAGGTACTTTATTATAGTAAACATTAATTTTTAGACACTTCATACGTATTTTAATAGGCCTATATATTATATGTAATAGGCTATATAGTAGGTCTTGTAGCCTATATTATAGGCTCATAATATCATATGATAAGTATTAACGTAAATTATATCATTATCACTTGTCTCACTAGTCTTAATATAACTATTACTGGTTATTAACTGTATTTCTTGTGAATATCTGACTAATACACACATATGGGTCATATTTCTCCCAATATCAAATTAAAGAAATAAGAAGTTATATTTTACTATAACTTGAAATAAATAAAATAAAATCTTTCAGTAATAAAACTGATTCACTATTTCAGTACACATTATCTTGCAACAATAGCCTGCATCCCAAACATCATCAGATAAAGGTTTGTTTTAATTTTTATGACAGATTTAAGTCCAAAGACTTTTACTATCCTTTACATTTATCAGTGGACCTTTTCTATACAAATAAAATAAAAATATATTTTAGGAAGCTTCTTTGGTGCATTTATTTGGTGCATGTTTCACTATTTGCTTTTGCTATATGTATACTTGAAGTAGCCTACACAGAAAAACTGAATCTCTAAATATCTATTCATAAATATTTATTTCTGTAAATTATATTTACATATAATAAACTAACTTTCTGATAGCCTACAGTGTAATATAAAATGGGACTGTGTATGAATGACTATGATTTGGGATTATATCAACTCGACAGTTACTATGCAAATTAATATGCCTTTTATAAATCAATCTGGAAGTCTAATAACACTTAATAAGGCAGAACACCTCATCAATTCTGCTCCAGATGTTTTTCAAAAAATTCTACTACTTTTATAGTGTACTGACATCTAGTGGAAAAAGAACAACATTGTTAGTACAGGTATACAGTACATTTCTTATTGACATCAAACACCAACATTTAGTCATGAGGTAAGGTAACCAAAACCCAACGCCTAATAAACATCATAATGCTAAAGTCCACACAACATTAAATTATAACCATTATACTTTGATATTTTGTTGGTTTTAACTCATGGTATTTAGTAACCAAATCTTCAATACATATTTCAATACAATATTTCACTGTAATAATACTGTTTAATGCTGTGAAATCCTTTTTTTTTCTTTTTTTTCACTGTGTTGCTGTGATATTACAGACCTTGTTGTGATATAACAGCAGGTTTTAGATTGCAATATTTTACTGTAAAATAATAGTTAAATGCTGTAAAATCCAAGGATACTGTAGTTTTTACAGGTATTCGTTGGGATATTACAGGGAAACTTAATTACAACAAGTTACTGTAAAATAATACTGTTAATTATTGTGAAATGCTGGTAATTTCTAACAGTGTAAAATATAGATGTGAACCCTACATTTTTTTTTATTGGATGAATGAAAACCTTTTTTTCAGTGTGTGTGTGTGTATTGTTTTGGAAATATTTTTCTTTCTATATATAGATATGTAAACTGTATATTTATTTATTTGTCAATGACAACACACATTAATTAGCACATTAGGCTAATATGGATATATTCCCATGGAAATTCTTGGTTCTAACAATATATATTTGTAGATCTCATCAAAAGACAAATTAAACCCAATGTAACGTTACTATTGAAATTGATTTCTAGACATCGTAATGTTATTTCTTTCTATAAAATTGTTATTGTAGGCTACATAATATCTTATTTAGCATTGCATTAGCAACCTCTTTCCCCCGTATACGTATCCTATTCTTAGCTTCATTATTGTTAGTATTTTTTCACAGAAACACAGAATGACAAATGAAGAGTTCAGATGCAAAAGCCTCTAAGTGCCATCTGAAATTTTCTTCTAGAATGATCATTTTTATCAATCTCGTATATTTAAGTTCAGTAATTTCACTTAAATGACAATTCATTTTCATTGCCATTTAAGTGAAATTACTGAACTTAAATATACGAGCTTGATAAAAATGATCATTCTAGAAGAAAATTTCAGATGGCACTTAGAGGCTTTTTGCATCTGAACTCTTGAAATATAGTCTCAAGCACCACCGGCAGCCCATAGCCTACTGATTCTCTAAATTCACTGTAAATATAATCTTAATTTGAGTTTCATAAACTCGGCGTTGCGTTTGAAATCCGAATTTTATTATTCTCCATTTTTTCAATCAATACATATTACATAGCGAAAATAACCTGCTGAAAGAAGCAGTTTTTTTTTTGACAAGAGATATCGTTATGTTTCGCTCCTCTGTCTGCGCTTCAGAGAGCATCTAAAGCCGCTAAACGTATGGAACGTTTTCAGTCAGGGAAACTGTTTCTCAAAGATGAGCAACGATTTATAGATTTATTTGGAACTATTTTCGTTGCCGATATATAGAGCAAAATGTAAGTCATGTAATATTTACGACTTAATATATAAAAAAAAAACGTCCTGCTGATGTTCGGGACAGCACTCTTTCTCGTCCTATCTGTTGCTTTTTTAAAATAATTGTCATACATAGAAAAAAACAAGGATAGCCTACAGGAACTTTTTTTGTGAATTATATTCTGTTTCAGAAATGTGCTTTTATTGTAATATCTGTAAAAAATAAAATAAAAATAAAAAAGTGGTCTGTTTGCTTAATAACAAAATGCATCTCAGCTTTCACTTGCTCCCGTTTATGCACCAGCTGCAAATGCTAAAAATAAATAATAAACAGTGCTAGTTTTTGTATGAACAATCATGAATTAAAAAAGCTAAGTCAGTCTTTGTTTGTATTGCATGTTCACTTTTAATACAGCGAAACAGCCTAGGTCTTCCATCCCTCACAAACTCGTGTGGTCGACTGTGACGTCACTCGTGTGGCCGACTGTTACGTCAACTCGGGTGGCCAACTGTGACGTCAACTCGGGTGGCCGACTGTGACGTCAATTGGCCGACTGTGACGTCAACTGTCGACTGTTACGTCATAATGATCGTGAGTATAAATAGTGCAGCGGATTTATTCTTCTTGTAGCGAGTCGGCGATTGTGAAATTACTATATACATTTACATTATGTGCATCTGAGTTGTGCATATTAGTAGGGAAATTGATACAAAATTGATTATTCAAATAATCTCTTCTGTTTCTCTTTCTTTCATAGTGTTTCACAGATATAAATTGCAAGAAGTATTGTTCACTTCTAGTTCATTTTCGAGTATGTCAACCATGCCCATCATTTTTGAGAGTGCAGAGCAGTCCTCATCAACTGAATTGTCAGATGAGCTCAATACGGCCCTTGCTGCGGGGCGGTGGTGGGCGATAATGGAAGTTTCAGACCCCATATCTGAGTATCCTGACTATGAGGACCTCATCTCAGACCAGTGGTGGGAAACAGTGGAGGAAGGAGAAACATCATGCCCCACATCCCTGGTCTTCAGTGATGCATCTGAGAAGGCTCATTCCCAGCACTCAGGCTTCTCAGATCGGAAATATGAGGAGGGAAAACTGAAGACCACGAAGCAGTGGAGGCAGCAGAACTCTCCCAGTGCTAAAAAAGAGGACCTCATCTCATCCCTGGTCTTCAGTGAAGCATCTGAGAAGGGAGAACTGAAGACCACGAAGCAGTGGAGGCAGCGGAACTCTCCCAGTGCTAAAAAAGAGGACCTCACCTCATCCCTGGTCTTCAGTGAAGCATCTGAGAAGGGAGAACTGAAGACCACAAAGCAGTGGAGGCAGCGGAACTCTCCCAGTGCTAAAAAAGAGGACCTCACCTCATCCCTGGTCTTCAGTGAAGCATCTGAGAAGGGAGAACTGAAGACCACAAAGCAGTGGAGGCAGCGGAACTCTCCCAGTGCTAAAAAAGAGGACCTCACCTCATCCCTGGTCTTCAGTGAAGCATCTGAGAAGGGAGAACTGAAGACCACAAAGCAGTGGAGGCAGCGGAACTCTCCCAGTGCTAAAAAAGAGGACCTCACCTCATCCCTGGTCTTCAGTGAAGCATCTGAGAAGGGAGAACTGAAGACCACAAAGCAGTGGAGGCAGCAGAACTCTCCCAGTGCTAAAAAAGAGGACCTCACCTCATCCCTGGTCTTCGGTGATACATTGGAGAAAGCTCAGCACTCAGCACCTGTGCCTGTTGTGTCCCCAAAGCGAGCACCTGTGCCTGCTGCATCTCCAAAGCGAGCACCTGTGCCTGCTGCATCTCCAAAGGGAGCACCTGTGCCTGCTGCATCTCCAAAGGGAGCACCTGTGCCTGCTGCGTGCCCAAAGGGAGCACCTGTGCCCATAGGGTCCCAAAAAAGAGGAAAACTCAGGATCCCCGAATATTTGACTCACCATCTGAAAAAGGCCGCTTTAGAAACACCCACACCCATCCAGTCACTACAGAGGGCACCAGTGGCTTCCTCAAAGGTGCTCACATGCTCCTCACATGGAGCACCAATGCCAGACAAGATCTCCAAGAGGAGAAATCCTAAAAACCCTGAGCTGCTGAGGCAGCATTTGCAAAATGCACCAGTGCTTGTGTCTTCCGCAAACCTCAGGATCCCAAAGCAGCAGAGGCAGAAGAATATCCAAAAGGGAGTGTCTGTGCCTGCCAAGATCCCACAGAGAACACTTGCTCCACCGTGTTCCCCACAGCAACCACCCAGTTGCTACCAAATTGACTATTTATGTAGCATATTTGCTAAATGTTGTGTCATTTCAAATATTTAATTGAAATTGTACATGCTTTATATGAATGCATGTACACATTAATAAAAGGTTTTCAAGCGGTGAGTGCCTCATCCAATAAAACATTTGTCTTAGTTTCAATTCATTTGACCATTATTTGTTTTATTTTGCAGGTAATATTTGTTTCGTTCAAAACATTGTTAAATATAAATATTTTTTCATTAAGAGCTCAACTAAGAAATATTTGTTTTTCAACGAATGTACAATTTCAAGGTTACTCGGCGAAGCCAGCGCACGGGCATTAAACACATATCTCGACCAGTCACTCTACTGCAGCGTTAAACAGATTTCAACAAGATTTCAACGTCAAACAAACCAGACACCTCATTTAAATCGTATTTTTCTACAAACTGTTAGCTAATCATTTTGTCAAGATGGCTACTGTAGTGGCACAGTCTCATTATATATTCGGATTGCGGACAGGAGTGAGGAATAATTTGTTGTATTTTGATGAGCAAACCATCATATTTCCGTGCGGAAACAACTGTGTGCGCTATAACATCAACCAAAAATGCCAGAAGTTTATTCCAGGTACTTTATTATAGTAAACATTAATTTTTAGACACTTCATACGTATTTTAATAGGCCTATATATTATATGTAATAGGCTATATAGTAGGTCTTGTAGCCTATATTATAGGCTCATAATATCATATGATAAGTATTAACGTAAATTATATCATTATCACTTGTCTCACTAGTCTTAATATAACTATTACTGGTTATTAACTGTATTTCTTGTGAATATCTGACTAATACACACATATGGGTCATATTTCTCCCAATATCAAATTAAAGAAATAAGAAGTTATATTTTACTATAACTTGAAATAAATAAAATAAAATCTTTCAGTAATAAAACTGATTCACTATTTCAGTACACATTATCTTGCAACAATAGCCTGCATCCCAAACATCATCAGATAAAGGTTTGTTTTAATTTTTATGACAGATTTAAGTCCAAAGACTTTTACTATCCTTTACATTTATCAGTGGACCTTTTCTATACAAATAAAATAAAAATATATTTTAGGAAGCTTCTTTGGTGCATTTATTTGGTGCATGTTTCACTATTTGCTTTTGCTATATGTATACTTGAAGTAGCCTACACAGAAAAACTGAATCTCTAAATATCTATTCATAAATATTTATTTCTGTAAATTATATTTACATATAATAAACTAACTTTCTGATAGCCTACAGTGTAATATAAAATGGGACTGTGTATGAATGACTATGATTTGGGATTATATCAACTCGACAGTTACTATGCAAATTAATATGCCTTTTATAAATCAATCTGGAAGTCTAATAACACTTAATAAGGCAGAACACCTCATCAATTCTGCTCCAGATGTTTTTCAAAAAATTCTACTACTTTTATAGTGTACTGACATCTAGTGGAAAAAGAACAACATTGTTAGTACAGGTATACAGTACATTTCTTATTGACATCAAACACCAACATTTAGTCATGAGGTAAGGTAACCAAAACCCAACGCCTAATAAACATCATAATGCTAAAGTCCACACAACATTAAATTATAACCATTATACTTTGATATTTTGTTGGTTTTAACTCATGGTATTTAGTAACCAAATCTTCAATACATATTTCAATACAATATTTCACTGTAATAATACTGTTTAATGCTGTGAAATCCTTTTTTTTTCTTTTTTTTCACTGTGTTGCTGTGATATTACAGACCTTGTTGTGATATAACAGCAGGTTTTAGATTGCATTATTTTACTGTAAAATAAGAGTTAAATGCTGTAAAATCCAAGGATACTGTAGTTTTTACAGGTATTCGTTGGGATATTACAGGGAAACTTAATTACAACAAGTTACTGTAAAATAATACTGTTAATTATTGTGAAATGCTGGTAATTTCTAACAGTGTAAAATATAGATGTGAACCCTACATTTTTTTTTATTGGATGAATGAAAACCTTTTTTTCAATGTGTGTGTGTGTATTGTTTTGGAAATATTTTTCTTTCTATATATAGATATGTAAACTGTATATTTATTTATTTGTCAATGACAACACACATTAATTAGCACATTAGGCTAATATGGATATATTCCCATGGAAATTCTTGGTTCTAACAATATATATTTGTAGATCTCATCAAAAGACAAATTAAACCCAATGTAACGTTACTATTGAAATTGATTTCTAGACATCGTAATGTTATTTCTTTCTATAAAATTGTTATTGTAGGCTACATAATATCTTATTTAGCATTGCATTAGCAACCTCTTTCCCCCGTATACGTATCCTATTCTTAGCTTCATTATTGTTAGTATTTTTTCACAGAAACACAGAATGACAAATGAAGAGTTCAGATGCAAAAGCCTCTAAGTGCCATCTGAAATTTTCTTCTAGAATGATCATTTTTATCAATCTCGTATATTTAAGTTCAGTAATTTCACTTAAATGACAATTCATTTTCATTGCCATTTAAGTGAAATTACTGAACTTAAATATACGAGCTTGATAAAAATGATCATTCTAGAAGAAAATTTCAGATGGCACTTAGAGGCTTTTTGCATCTGAACTCTTGAAATATAGTCTCAAGCACCACCGGCAGCCCATAGCCTACTGATTCTCTAAATTCACTGTAAATATAATCTTAATTTGAGTTTCATAAACTCGGCGTTGCGTTTGAAATCCGAATTTTATTATTCTCCATTTTTTCAATCAATACATATTACATAGCGAAAATAACCTGCTGAAAGAAGCAGTTTTTTTTTTGACAAGAGATATCGTTATGTTTCGCTCCTCTGTCTGCGCTTCAGAGAGCATCTAAAGCCGCTAAACGTATGGAACGTTTTCAGTCAGGGAAACTGTTTCTCAAAGATGAGCAACGATTTATAGATTTATTTGGAACTATTTTCGTTGCCGATATATAGAGCAAAATGTAAGTCATGTAATATTTACGACTTAATATATAAAAAAAAAACGTCCTGCTGATGTTCGGGACAGCACTCTTTCTCGTCCTATCTGTTGCTTTTTTAAAATAATTGTCATACATAGAAAAAAACAAGGATAGCCTACAGGAACTTTTTTTGTGAATTATATTCTGTTTCAGAAATGTGCTTTTATTGTAATATCTGTAAAAAATAAAATAAAAATAAAAAAGTGGTCTGTTTGCTTAATAACAAAATGCATCTCAGCTTTCACTTGCTCCCGTTTATGCACCAGCTGCAAATGCTAAAAATAAATAATAAACAGTGCTAGTTTTTGTATGAACAATCATGAATTAAAAAAGCTAAGTCAGTCTTTGTTTGTATTGCATGTTCACTTTTAATACAGCGAAACAGCCTAGGTCTTCCATCCCTCACAAACTCGTGTGGTCGACTGTGACGTCACTCGTGTGGCCGACTGTTACGTCAACTCGGGTGGCCAACTGTGACGTCAATTGGCCGACTGTGACGTCAACTGTCGACTGTTACGTCATAATGATCGTGAGTATAAATAGTGCAGCGGATTTATTCTTCTTGTAGCGAGTCGGCGATTGTGAAATTACTATATACATTTACATTATGTGCATCTGAGTTGTGCATATTAGTAGGGAAATTGATACAAAATTGATTATTCAAATAATCTCTTCTGTTTCTCTTTCTTTCATAGTGTTTCACAGATATAAATTGCAAGAAGTATTGTTCACTTCTAGTTCATTTTCGAGTATGTCAACCATGCCCATCATTTTTGAGAGTGCAGAGCAGTCCTCATCAACTGAATTGTCAGATGAGCTCAATACGGCCCTTGCTGCGGGGCGGTGGTGGGCGATAATGGAAGTTTCAGACCCCATATCTGAGTATCCTGACTATGAGGACCTCATCTCAGACCAGTGGTGGGAAACAGTGGAGGAAGGAGAAACATCATGCCCCACATCCCTGGTCTTCAGTGATGCATCTGAGAAGGCTCATTCCCAGCACTCAGGCTTCTCAGATCGGAAATATGAGGAGGGAAAACTGAAGACCACGAAGCAGTGGAGGCAGCAGAACTCTCCCAGTGCTAAAAAAGAGGACCTCATCTCATCCCTGGTCTTCAGTGAAGCATCTGAGAAGGGAGAACTGAAGACCACGAAGCAGTGGAGGCAGCGGAACTCTCCCAGTGCTAAAAAAGAGGACCTCACCTCATCCCTGGTCTTCAGTGAAGCATCTGAGAAGGGAGAACTGAAGACCACAAAGCAGTGGAGGCAGCGGAACTCTCCCAGTGCTAAAAAAGAGGACCTCACCTCATCCCTGGTCTTCAGTGAAGCATCTGAGAAGGGAGAACTGAAGACCACAAAGCAGTGGAGGCAGCGGAACTCTCCCAGTGCTAAAAAAGAGGACCTCACCTCATCCCTGGTCTTCAGTGAAGCATCTGAGAAGGGAGAACTGAAGACCACAAAGCAGTGGAGGCAGCGGAACTCTCCCAGTGCTAAAAAAGAGGACCTCACCTCATCCCTGGTCTTCAGTGAAGCATCTGAGAAGGGAGAACTGAAGACCACAAAGCAGTGGAGGCAGCAGAACTCTCCCAGTGCTAAAAAAGAGGACCTCACCTCATCCCTGGTCTTCGGTGATACATTGGAGAAAGCTCAGCACTCAGCACCTGTGCCTGTTGTGTCCCCAAAGCGAGCACCTGTGCCTGCTGCATCTCCAAAGCGAGCACCTGTGCCTGCTGCATCTCCAAAGGGAGCACCTGTGCCTGCTGCATCTCCAAAGGGAGCACCTGTGCCTGCTGCGTGCCCAAAGGGAGCACCTGTGCCCATAGGGTCCCAAAAAAGAGGAAAACTCAGGATCCCCGAATATTTGACTCACCATCTGAAAAAGGCCGCTTTAGAAACACCCACACCCATCCAGTCACTACAGAGGGCACCAGTGGCTTCCTCAAAGGTGCTCACATGCTCCTCACATGGAGCACCAATGCCAGACAAGATCTCCAAGAGGAGAAATCCTAAAAACCCTGAGCTGCTGAGGCAGCATTTGCAAAATGCACCAGTGCTTGTGTCTTCCGCAAACCTCAGGATCCCAAAGCAGCAGAGGCAGAAGAATATCCAAAAGGGAGTGTCTGTGCCTGCCAAGATCCCACAGAGAACACTTGCTCCACCGTGTTCCCCACAGCAACCACCCAGTTGCTACCAAATTGACTATTTATGTAGCATATTTGCTAAATGTTGTGTCATTTCAAATATTTAATTGAAATTGTACATGCTTTATATGAATGCATGTACACATTAATAAAAGGTTTTCAAGCGGTGAGTGCCTCATCCAATAAAACATTTGTCTTAGTTTCAATTCATTTGACCATTATTTGTTTTATTTTGCAGGTAATATTTGTTTCGTTCAAAACATTGTTAAATATAAATATTTTTTCATTAAGAGCTCAACTAAGAAATATTTGTTTTTCAACGAATGTACAATTTCAAGGTTACTCGGCGAAGCCAGCGCACGGGCATTAAACACATATCTCGACCAGTCACTCTACTGCAGCGTTAAACAGATTTCAACAAGATTTCAACGTCAAACAAACCAGACACCTCATTTAAATCGTATTTTTCTACAAACTGTTAGCTAATCATTTTGTCAAGATGGCTACTGTAGTGGCACAGTCTCATTATATATTCGGATTGCGGACAGGAGTGAGGAATAATTTGTTGTATTTTGATGAGCAAACCATCATATTTCCGTGCGGAAACAACTGTGTGCGCTATAACATCAACCAAAAATGCCAGAAGTTTATTCCAGGTACTTTATTATAGTAAACATTAATTTTTAGACACTTCATACGTATTTTAATAGGCCTATATATTATATGTAATAGGCTATATAGTAGGTCTTGTAGCCTATATTATAGGCTCATAATATCATATGATAAGTATTAACGTAAATTATATCATTATCACTTGTCTCACTAGTCTTAATATAACTATTACTGGTTATTAACTGTATTTCTTGTGAATATCTGACTAATACACACATATGGGTCATATTTCTCCCAATATCAAATTAAAGAAATAAGAAGTTATATTTTACTATAACTTGAAATAAATAAAATAAAATCTTTCAGTAATAAAACTGATTCACTATTTCAGTACACATTATCTTGCAACAATAGCCTGCATCCCAAACATCATCAGATAAAGGTTTGTTTTAATTTTTATGACAGATTTAAGTCCAAAGACTTTTACTATCCTTTACATTTATCAGTGGACCTTTTCTATACAAATAAAATAAAAATATATTTTAGGAAGCTTCTTTGGTGCATTTATTTGGTGCATGTTTCACTATTTGCTTTTGCTATATGTATACTTGAAGTAGCCTACACAGAAAAACTGAATCTCTAAATATCTATTCATAAATATTTATTTCTGTAAATTATATTTACATATAATAAACTAACTTTCTGATAGCCTACAGTGTAATATAAAATGGGACTGTGTATGAATGACTATGATTTGGGATTATATCAACTCGACAGTTACTATGCAAATTAATATGCCTTTTATAAATCAATCTGGAAGTCTAATAACACTTAATAAGGCAGAACACCTCATCAATTCTGCTCCAGATGTTTTTCAAAAAATTCTACTACTTTTATAGTGTACTGACATCTAGTGGAAAAAGAACAACATTGTTAGTACAGGTATACAGTACATTTCTTATTGACATCAAACACCAACATTTAGTCATGAGGTAAGGTAACCAAAACCCAACGCCTAATAAACATCATAATGCTAAAGTCCACACAACATTAAATTATAACCATTATACTTTGATATTTTGTTGGTTTTAACTCATGGTATTTAGTAACCAAATCTTCAATACATATTTCAATACAATATTTCACTGTAATAATACTGTTTAATGCTGTGAAATCCTTTTTTTTTCTTTTTTTTCACTGTGTTGCTGTGATATTACAGACCTTGTTGTGATATAACAGCAGGTTTTAGATTGCATTATTTTACTGTAAAATAAGAGTTAAATGCTGTAAAATCCAAGGATACTGTAGTTTTTACAGGTATTCGTTGGGATATTACAGGGAAACTTAATTACAACAAGTTACTGTAAAATAATACTGTTAATTATTGTGAAATGCTGGTAATTTCTAACAGTGTAAAATATAGATGTGAACCCTACATTTTTTTTTATTGGATGAATGAAAACCTTTTTTTCAATGTGTGTGTGTGTATTGTTTTGGAAATATTTTTCTTTCTATATATAGATATGTAAACTGTATATTTATTTATTTGTCAATGACAACACACATTAATTAGCACATTAGGCTAATATGGATATATTCCCATGGAAATTCTTGGTTCTAACAATATATATTTGTAGATCTCATCAAAAGACAAATTAAACCCAATGTAACGTTACTATTGAAATTGATTTCTAGACATCGTAATGTTATTTCTTTCTATAAAATTGTTATTGTAGGCTACATAATATCTTATTTAGCATTGCATTAGCAACCTCTTTCCCCCGTATACGTATCCTATTCTTAGCTTCATTATTGTTAGTATTTTTTCACAGAAACACAGAATGACAAATGAAGAGTTCAGATGCAAAAGCCTCTAAGTGCCATCTGAAATTTTCTTCTAGAATGATCATTTTTATCAATCTCGTATATTTAAGTTCAGTAATTTCACTTAAATGACAATTCATTTTCATTGCCATTTAAGTGAAATTACTGAACTTAAATATACGAGCTTGATAAAAATGATCATTCTAGAAGAAAATTTCAGATGGCACTTAGAGGCTTTTTGCATCTGAACTCTTGAAATATAGTCTCAAGCACCACCGGCAGCCCATAGCCTACTGATTCTCTAAATTCACTGTAAATATAATCTTAATTTGAGTTTCATAAACTCGGCGTTGCGTTTGAAATCCGAATTTTATTATTCTCCATTTTTTCAATCAATACATATTACATAGCGAAAATAACCTGCTGAAAGAAGCAGTTTTTTTTTTGACAAGAGATATCGTTATGTTTCGCTCCTCTGTCTGCGCTTCAGAGAGCATCTAAAGCCGCTAAACGTATGGAACGTTTTCAGTCAGGGAAACTGTTTCTCAAAGATGAGCAACGATTTATAGATTTATTTGGAACTATTTTCGTTGCCGATATATAGAGCAAAATGTAAGTCATGTAATATTTACGACTTAATATATATAAAAAAAACGTCCTGCTGATGTTCGGGACAGCACTCTTTCTCGTCCTATCTGTTGCTTTTTTAAATAATTGTCATACATAGAAAAAAACAAGGATAGCCTACAGGAACTTTTTTTGTGAATTATATTCTGTTTCAGAAATGTGCTTTTATTGTAATATCTGTAAAAAATAAAATAAAAATAAAAAAGTGGTCTGTTTGCTTAATAACAAAATGCATCTCAGCTTCACTTGCTCCCGTTTATGCACCAGCTGCAAATGCTAAAAATAAATAATAAACAGTGCTAGTTTTTGTATGAACAATCATGAATTAAAAAAGCTAAGTCAGTCTTTGTTTGTATTGCATGTTCACTTTTAATACAGCGAAACAGCCTAGGTCTTCCATCCCTCACAAACTCGTGTGGTCGACTGTGACGTCACTCGTGTGGCCGACTGTTACGTCAACTCGGGTGGCCAACTGTGACGTCAACTCGGGTGGCCGACTGTGACGTCAATTGGCCGACTGTGACGTCAACTGTCGACTGTTACGTCATAATGATCGTGAGTATAAATAGTGCAGCGGATTTATTCTTCTTGTAGCGAGTCGGCGATTGTGAAATTACTATATACATTTACATTATGTGCATCTGAGTTGTGCATATTAGTAGGGAAATTGATACAAAATTGATTATTCAAATAATCTCTTCTGTTTCTCTTTCTTTCATAGTGTTTCACAGATATAAATTGCAAGAAGTATTGTTCACTTCTAGTTCATTTTCGAGTATGTCAACCATGCCCATCATTTTTGAGAGTGCAGAGCAGTCCTCATCAACTGAATTGTCAGATGAGCTCAATACGGCCCTTGCTGCGGGGCGGTGGTGGGCGATAATGGAAGTTTCAGACCCCATATCTGAGTATCCTGACTATGAGGACCTCATCTCAGACCAGTGGTGGGAAACAGTGGAGGAAGGAGAAACATCATGCCCCACATCCCTGGTCTTCAGTGATGCATCTGAGAAGGCTCATTCCCAGCACTCAGGCTTCTCAGATCGGAAATATGAGGAGGGAAAACTGAAGACCACGAAGCAGTGGAGGCAGCAGAACTCTCCCAGTGCTAAAAAAGAGGACCTCATCTCATCCCTGGTCTTCAGTGAAGCATCTGAGAAGGGAGAACTGAAGACCACGAAGCAGTGGAGGCAGCGGAACTCTCCCAGTGCTAAAAAAGAGGACCTCACCTCATCCCTGGTCTTCAGTGAAGCATCTGAGAAGGGAGAACTGAAGACCACAAAGCAGTGGAGGCAGCGGAACTCTCCCAGTGCTAAAAAAGAGGACCTCACCTCATCCCTGGTCTTCAGTGAAGCATCTGAGAAGGGAGAACTGAAGACCACAAAGCAGTGGAGGCAGCGGAACTCTCCCAGTGCTAAAAAAGAGGACCTCACCTCATCCCTGGTCTTCAGTGAAGCATCTGAGAAGGGAGAACTGAAGACCACAAAGCAGTGGAGGCAGCGGAACTCTCCCAGTGCTAAAAAAGAGGACCTCACCTCATCCCTGGTCTTCAGTGAAGCATCTGAGAAGGGAGAACTGAAGACCACAAAGCAGTGGAGGCAGCAGAACTCTCCCAGTGCTAAAAAAGAGGACCTCACCTCATCCCTGGTCTTCGGTGATACATTGGAGAAAGCTCAGCACTCAGCACCTGTGCCTGTTGTGTCCCCAAAGCGAGCACCTGTGCCTGCTGCATCTCCAAAGCGAGCACCTGTGCCTGCTGCATCTCCAAAGGGAGCACCTGTGCCTGCTGCATCTCCAAAGGGAGCACCTGTGCCTGCTGCGTGCCCAAAGGGAGCACCTGTGCCCATAGGGTCCCAAAAAAGAGGAAAACTCAGGATCCCCGAATATTTGACTCACCATCTGAAAAAGGCCGCTTTAGAAACACCCACACCCATCCAGTCACTACAGAGGGCACCAGTGGCTTCCTCAAAGGTGCTCACATGCTCCTCACATGGAGCACCAATGCCAGACAAGATCTCCAAGAGGAGAAATCCTAAAAACCCTGAGCTGCTGAGGCAGCATTTGCAAAATGCACCAGTGCTTGTGTCTTCCGCAAACCTCAGGATCCCAAAGCAGCAGAGGCAGAAGAATATCCAAAAGGGAGTGTCTGTGCCTGCCAAGATCCCACAGAGAACACTTGCTCCACCGTGTTCCCCACAGCAACCACCCAGTTGCTACCAAATTGACTATTTATGTAGCATATTTGCTAAATGTTGTGTCATTTCAAATATTTAATTGAAATTGTACATGCTTTATATGAATGCATGTACACCTTAATAAAAGGTTTTCAAGCGGTGAGTGCCTCATCCAATAAAACATTTGTCTTAGTTTCAATTCATTTGACCATTATTTGTTTTATTTTGCAGGTAATATTTGTTTCGTTCAAAACATTGTTAAATATAAATATTTTTTCATTAAGAGCTCAACTAAGAAATATTTGTTTTTCAACGAATGTACAATTTCAAGGTTACTCGGCGAAGCCAGCGCACGGGCATTAAACACATATCTCGACCAGTCACTCTACTGCAGCGTTAAACAGATTTCAACAAGATTTCAACGTCAAACAAACCAGACAACTCATTTAAATCGTATTTTTCTACAAACTGTTAGCTAATCATTTTGTCAAGATGGCTACTGTAGTGGCACAGTCTCATTATATATTCGGATTGCGGACAGGAGTGAGGAATAATTTGTTGTATTTTGATGAGCAAACCATCATATTTCCGTGCGGAAACAACTGTGTGCGCTATAACATCAACCAAAAATGCCAGAAGTTTATTCCAGGTACTTTATTATAGTAAACATTAATTTTTAGACACTTCATACGTATTTTAATAGGCCTATATATTATATGTAATAGGCTATATGGTAGGTCTTGTAGCCTATATTATAGGCTCATAATATCATATGATAAGTATTAACGTAAATTATATCATTATCACTTGTCTCACTAGTCTTAATATAACTATTACTGGTTATTAACTGTATTTCTTGTGAATATCTGACTAATACACACATATGGGTCATATTTCTCCCAATATCAAATTAAAGAAATAAGAAGTTATATTTTACTATAACTTGAAATAAATAAAATAAAATCTTTCAGTAATAAAACTGATTCACTATTTCAGTACACATTATCTTGCAACAATAGCCTGCATCCCAAACATCATCAGATAAAGGTTTGTTTTAATTTTTATGACAGATTTAAGTCCAAAGACTTTTACTATCCTTTACATTTATCAGTGGACCTTTTCTATACAAATAAAATAAAAATATATTTTAGGAAGCTTCTTTGGTGCATTTATTTGGTGCATGTTTCACTATTTGCTTTTGCTATATGTATACTTGAAGTAGCCTACACAGAAAAACTGAATCTCTAAATATCTATTCATAAACATTTATTTCTGTAAATTATATTTACATATAATAAACTAACTTTCTGATAGCCTACAGTGTAATATAAAATGGGACTGTGTATGAATGACTATGATTTGGGATTATATCAACTCGACAGTTACTATGCAAATTAATATGCCTTTTATAAATCAATCTGGAAGTCTAATAACACTTAATAAGGCAGAACACCTCATCAATTCTGCTCCAGATGTTTTTCAAAAAATTCTACTACTTTTATAGTGTACTGACATCTAGTGGAAAAAGAACAACATTGTTAGTACAGGTATACAGTACATTTCTTATTGACATCAAACACCAACATTTAGTCATGAGGTAAGGTAACCAAAACCCAACGCCTAATAAACATCATAATGCTAAAGTCCACACAACATTAAATTATAACCATTATACTTTGATATTTTGTTGGTTTTAACTCATGGTATTTAGTAACCAAATCTTCAATACATATTTCAATACAATATTTCACTGTAATAATACTGTTTAATGCTGTGAAATCCTTTTTTTTTCTTTTTTTTCACTGTGTTGCTGTGATATTACAGACCTTGTTGTGATATAACAGCAGGTTTTAGATTGCAATATTTTACTGTAAAATAAGAGTTAAATGCTGTAAAATCCAAGGATACTGTAGTTTTTACAGGTATTCGTTGGGATATTACAGGGAAACTTAATTACAACAAGTTACTGTAAAATAATACTGTTAATTATTGTGAAATGCTGGTAATTTCTAACAGTGTAAAATATAGATGTGAACCCTACATTTTTTTTTATTGGATGAATGAAAACCTTTTTTTCAGTGTGTGTGTGTGTATTGTTTTGGAAATATTTTTCTTTCTATATATAGATATGTAAACTGTATATTTATTTATTTGTCAATGACAACACACATTAATTAGCACATTAGGCTAATATGGATATATTCCCATGGAAATTCTTGGTTCTAACAATATATATTTGTAGATCTCATCAAAAGACAAATTAAACCCAATGTAACGTTACTATTGAAATTGATTTCTAGACATCGTAATGTTATTTCTTTCTATAAAATTGTTATTGTAGGCTACATAATATCTTATTTAGCATTGCATTAGCAACCTCTTTCCCCCGTATACGTATCCTATTCTTAGCTTCATTATTGTTAGTATTTTTTCACAGAAACACAGAATGACAAATGAAGAGTTCAGATGCAAAAGCCTCTAAGTGCCATCTGAAATTTTCTTCTAGAATGATCATTTTTATCAATCTCGTATATTTAAGTTCAGTAATTTCACTTAAATGACAATTCATTTTCATTGCCATTTAAGTGAAATTACTGAACTTAAATATACGAGCTTGATAAAAACGATCATTCTAGAAGAAAATTTCAGATGGCACTTAGAGGCTTTTTGCATCTGAACTCTTGAAATATAGTCTCAAGCACCACCGGCAGCCCATAGCCTACTGATTCTCTAAATTCACTGTAAATATAATCTTAATTTGAGTTTCATAAACTCGGCGTTGCGTTTGAAATCCGAATTTTATTATTCTCCATTTTTTCAATCAATACATATTACATAGCGAAAATAACCTGCTGAAAGAAGCAGTTTTTTTTTTGACAAGAGATATCGTTATGTTTCGCTCCTCTGTCTGCGCTTCAGAGAGCATCTAAAGCCGCTAAACGTATGGAACGTTTTCAGTCAGGGAAACTGTTTCTCAAAGATGAGCAACGATTTATAGATTTATTTGGAACTATTTTCGTTGCCGATATATAGAGCAAAATGTAAGTCATGTAATATTTACGACTTAATATATAAAAAAAAAACGTCCTGCTGATGTTCGGGACAGCACTCTTTCTCGTCCTATCTGTTGCTTTTTTTAAATAATTGTCATACATAGAAAAAAACAAGGATAGCCTACAGGAACTTTTTTTGTGAATTATATTCTGTTTCAGAAATGTGCTTTTATTGTAATATCTGTAAAAAATAAAATAAAAATAAAAAAGTGGTCTGTTTGCTTAATAACAAAATGCATCTCAGCTTCACTTGCTCCCGTTTATGCACCAGCTGCAAATGCTAAAAATAAATAATAAACAGTGCTAGTTTTTGTATGAACAATCATGAATTAAAAAAGCTAAGTCAGTCTTTGTTTGTATTGCATGTTCACTTTTAATACAGCGAAACAGCCTAGGTCTTCCATCCCTCACAAACTCGTGTGGTCGACTGTGACGTCACTCGTGTGGCCGACTGTTACGTCCAACTGTGACGTCAACTCGGGTGGCCGACTGTGACGTCAATTGGCCGACTGTGACGTCAACTGTCGACTGTTACGTCATAATGATCGTGAGTATAAATAGTGCAGCGGATTTATTCTTCTTGTAGCGAGTCGGCGATTGTGAAATTACTATATACATTTACATTATGTGCATCTGAGTTGTGCATATTAGTAGGGAAATTGATACAAAATTGATTATTCAAATAATCTCTTCTGTTTCTCTTTCTTTCATAGTGTTTCACAGATATAAATTGCAAGAAGTATTGTTCACTTCTAGTTCATTTTCGAGTATGTCAACCATGCCCATCATTTTTGAGAGTGCAGAGCAGTCCTCATCAACTGAATTGTCAGATGAGCTCAATACGGCCCTTGCTGCGGGGCGGTGGTGGGCGATAATGGAAGTTTCAGACCCCATATCTGAGTATCCTGACTATGAGGACCTCATCTCAGACCAGTGGTGGGAAACAGTGGAGGAAGGAGAAACATCATGCCCCACATCCCTGGTCTTCAGTGATGCATCTGAGAAGGCTCATTCCCAGCACTCAGGCTTCTCAGATCGGAAATATGAGGAGGGAAAACTGAAGACCACGAAGCAGTGGAGGCAGCAGAACTCTCCCAGTGCTAAAAAAGAGGACCTCATCTCATCCCTGGTCTTCAGTGAAGCATCTGAGAAGGGAGAACTGAAGACCACGAAGCAGTGGAGGCAGCGGAACTCTCCCAGTGCTAAAAAAGAGGACCTCACCTCATCCCTGGTCTTCAGTGAAGCATCTGAGAAGGGAGAACTGAAAACCACAAAGCAGTGGAGGCAGCGGAACTCTCCCAGTGCTAAAAAAGAGGACCTCACCTCATCCCTGGTCTTCAGTGAAGCATCTGAGAAGGGAGAACTGAAGACCACAAAGCAGTGGAGGCAGCGGAACTCTCCCAGTGCTAAAAAAGAGGACCTCACCTCATCCCTGGTCTTCAGTGAAGCATCTGAGAAGGGAGAACTGAAGACCACAAAGCAGTGGAGGCAGCGGAACTCTCCCAGTGCTAAAAAAGAGGACCTCACCTCATCCCTGGTCTTCAGTGAAGCATCTGAGAAGGGAGAACTGAAGACCACAAAGCAGTGGAGGCAGCAGAACTCTCCCAGTGCTAAAAAAGAGGACCTCACCTCATCCCTGGTCTTCGGTGATACATTGGAGAAAGCTCAGCACTCAGCACCTGTGCCTGTTGTGTCCCCAAAGCGAGCACCTGTGCCTGCTGCATCTCCAAAGCGAGCACCTGTGCCTGCTGCATCTCCAAAGGGAGCACCTGTGCCTGCTGCATCTCCAAAGGGAGCACCTGTGCCTGCTGCGTGCCCAAAGGGAGCACCTGTGCCCATAGGGTCCCAAAAAAGAGGAAAACTCAGGATCCCCGAATATTTGACTCACCATCTGAAAAAGGCCGCTTTAGAAACACCCACACCCATCCAGTCACTACAGAGGGCACCAGTGGCTTCCTCAAAGGTGCTCACATGCTCCTCACATGGAGCACCAATGCCAGACAAGATCTCCAAGAGGAGAAATCCTAAAAACCCTGAGCTGCTGAGGCAGCATTTGCAAAATGCACCAGTGCTTGTGTCTTCTGCAAACCTCAGGATCCCAAAGCAGCAGAGGCAGAAGAATATCCAAAAGGGAGTGTCTGTGCCTGCCAAGATCCCACAGAGAACACTTGCTCCACCGTGTTCCCCACAGCAACCACCCAGTTGCTACCAAATTGACTATTTATGTAGCATATTTGCTAAATGTTGTGTCATTTCAAATATTTAATTGAAATTGTACATGCTTTATATGAATGCATGTACACATTAATAAAAGGTTTTCAAGCGGTGAGTGCCTCATCCAATAAAACATTTGTCTTAGTTTCAATTCATTTGACCATTATTTGTTTTATTTTGCAGGTAATATTTGTTTCGTTCAAAACATTGTTAAATATAAATATTTTTTCATTAAGAGCTCAACTAAGAAATATTTGTTTTTCAACGAATGTACAATTTCAAGGTTACTCGGCGAAGCCAGCGCACGGGCATTAAACACATATCTCGACCAGTCACTCTACTGCAGCGTTAAACAGATTTCAACAAGATTTCAACGTCAAACAAACCAGACAACTCATTTAAATCGTATTTTTCTACAAACTGTTAGCTAATCATTTTGTCAAGATGGCTACTGTAGTGGCACAGTCTCATTATATATTCGGATTGCGGACAGGAGTGAGGAATAATTTGTTGTATTTTGATGAGCAAACCATCATATTTCCGTGCGGAAACAACTGTGTGCGCTATAACATCAACCAAAAATGCCAGAAGTTTATTCCAGGTACTTTATTATAGTAAACATTAATTTTTAGACACTTCATACGTATTTTAATAGGCCTATATATTATATGTAATAGGCTATATAGTAGGTCTTGTAGCCTATATTATAGGCTCATAATATCAAATGATAAGTATTAACGTAAATTATATCATTATCACTTGTCTCACTAGTCTTAATATAACTATTACTGGTTATTAACTGTATTTCTTGTGAATATCTGACTAATACACACATATGGGTCATATTTCTCCCAATATCAAATTAAAGAAATAAGAAGTTATATTTTACTATAACTTGAAATAAATAAAATAAAATCTTTCAGTAATAAAACTGATTCACTATTTCAGTACACATTATCTTGCAACAATAGCCTGCATCCCAAACATCATCAGATAAAGGTTTGTTTTAATTTTTATGACAGATTTAAGTCCAAAGACTTTTACTATCCTTTACATTTATCAGTGGACCTTTTCTATACAAATAAAATAAAAATATATTTTAGGAAGCTTCTTTGGTGCATTTATTTGGTGCATGTTTCACTATTTGCTTTTGCTATATGTATACTTGAAGTAGCCTACACAGAAAAACTGAATCTCTAAATATCTATTCATAAATATTTATTTCTGTAAATTATATTTACATATAATAAACTAACTTTCTGATAGCCTACAGTGTAATATAAAATGGGACTGTGTATGAATGACTATGATTTGGGATTATATCAACTCGACAGTTACTATGCAAATTAATATGCCTTTTATAAATCAATCTGGAAGTCTAATAACACTTAATAAGGCAGAACACCTCATCAATTCTGCTCCAGATGTTTTTCAAAAAATTCTACTACTTTTATAGTGTACTGACATCTAGTGGAAAAAGAACAACATTGTTAGTACAGGTATACAGTACATTTCTTATTGACATCAAACACCAACATTTAGTCATGAGGTAAGGTAACCAAAACCCAACGCCTAATAAACATCATAATGCTAAAGTCCACACAACATTAAATTATAACCATTATACTTTGATATTTTGTTGGTTTTAACTCATGGTATTTAGTAACCAAATCTTCAATACATATTTCAATACAATATTTCACTGTAATAATACTGTTTAATGCTGTGAAATCCTTTTTTTTTCTTTTTTTTCACTGTGTTGCTGTGATATTACAGACCTTGTTGTGATATAACAGCAGGTTTTAGATTGCAATATTTTACTGTAAAATAAGAGTTAAATGCTGTAAAATCCAAGGATACTGTAGTTTTTACAGGTATTCGTTGGGATATTACAGGGAAACTTAATTACAACAAGTTACTGTAAAATAATACTGTTAATTATTGTGAAATGCTGGTAATTTCTAACAGTGTAAAATATAGATGTGAACCCTACATTTTTTTTTATTGGATGAATGAAAACCTTTTTTTCAGTGTGTGTGTGTGTATTGTTTTGGAAATATTTTTCTTTCTATATATAGATATGTAAACTGTATATTTATTTATTTGTCAATGACAACACACATTAATTAGCACATTAGGCTAATATGGATATATTCCCATGGAAATTCTTGGTTCTAACAATATATATTTGTAGATCTCATCAAAAGACAAATTAAACCCAATGTAACGTTACTATTGAAATTGATTTCTAGACATCGTAATGTTATTTCTTTCTATAAAATTGTTATTGTAGGCTACATAATATCTTATTTAGCATTGCATTAGCAACCTCTTTCCCCCGTATACGTATCCTATTCTTAGCTTCATTATTGTTAGTATTTTTTCACAGAAACACAGAATGACAAATGAAGAGTTCAGATGCAAAAGCCTCTAAGTGCCATCTGAAATTTTCTTCTAGAATGATCATTTTTATCAATCTCGTATATTTAAGTTCAGTAATTTCACTTAAATGACAATTCATTTTCATTGCCATTTAAGTGAAATTACTGAACTTAAATATACGAGCTTGATAAAAACGATCATTCTAGAAGAAAATTTCAGATGGCACTTAGAGGCTTTTTGCATCTGAACTCTTGAAATATAGTCTCAAGCACCACCGGCAGCCCATAGCCTACTGATTCTCTAAATTCACTGTAAATATAATCTTAATTTGAGTTTCATAAACTCGGCGTTGCGTTTGAAATCCGAATTTTATTATTCTCCATTTTTTCAATCAATACATATTACATAGCGAAAATAACCTGCTGAAAGAAGCAGTTTTTTTTTTGACAAGAGATATCGTTATGTTTCGCTCCTCTGTCTGCGCTTCAGAGAGCATCTAAAGCCGCTAAACGTATGGAACGTTTTCAGTCAGGGAAACTGTTTCTCAAAGATGAGCAACGATTTATAGATTTATTTGGAACTATTTTCGTTGCCGATATATAGAGCAAAATGTAAGTCATGTAATATTTACGACTTAATATATGGGACATTCTACCAGAAACGTACATTATCTGTCCTTGAGTTGTTACAGTGAATAAAAAAGTATTTCATCCAAAAATTTCTAAAACTGGCTCATAGTTGATTTCTGTGAGTTGTTCTGTAAAGGAATATGTCATTCATTAGGTTCTCAGATATTTTTTTCTTTATTAAAAACACTTTTGAAAATTACAAATCCTATCCATGCCCTTGTCCTCAGCCAAATTGGAGCTACAGCTTTCATAGTTTTGTTATGCTACAAACTGTTATTTAAAAAAAAAAAACTCATCAATAACAAGTTTAAGCTGTTATCATTCACATCAACTGATCAAAAACATAAAATTATATATAAATTCTACAAATAAATTCTATTTTACAACTGTCCCCATGTTTTGGTCAGTCCTGTCACGTTTACATAAAACTCTACATAAAATGTGTGAAATACACCTTTAAGGGTATCACTCAGAGGAAGTGACATCATTTGACCCAGGTGAAGCTTACATTGATTAAGGCTGAATTGTTTCATTGAATTGTATGATTTTAAGCTTGTTTTTGTATGTTTTTTTTAGGAAGACGAGCTAAAGGGTCAGGCCCTGTCACGGTTAAACATTCCAGAAAATAATGAAAATGTTTTAAATCCAAAACATGTCTAAAAAGGTTATTGAAATTCCTTGCTTGCATGTTAACAGTTTTTATGCTAGCATGCTAGCAGGCTGAGTAATGGCAGTTTACAATGGCCAACCGTCAGGCCATGTCACATCAGGCCCTGTCACATTCCTGTGTGACACGGCCTTACAAATTAATGTCATTGTTCTTTTTTATTACATTTATTGCAAATGTTATGTATTTAACGCATGCAATAGTAAAATGAAGGCCAAGGTGCTTGATTTTTATACAACTGTGGCCATGGAAGTGATTTAAACACCTAAATTCAATTATTTGGAGGGCTGTCCCAATACTTTTGGCAATATTATGTATGTCCTTGGCTGAATTTTACCATAGTCTAATATTACTTTAACATTAAAATTATAATAATAATTTAAAAAAGAAATGCCAATCAAAACTTAAATAAAGAACACAAAACATAACTTTTTCTGCATCATCAAAATCCATAAAGTCAGTCCTGTCACAGTACCGTCAGTCCTGTCACGCCATGGTCAGTCCTGTCACACAGGAAATTATGATAAAAGTGTACTATTTGAGGAAATATTAATTAATTAATCTCTTTAACTGTGTAGATGAAGGTGGGGGTATATATCCACTACTATGTTTTTATAAAAATCTCCTATGTAAAGGTAGTTATTTTACAACTATATGAGTGCCTGCGGGTATTCTGTGATTTTGTGTACTACAGTTGACCGAAAAGTTACTTATATTTCTTAAAGGAATTATAAAACCATGTTAGATACAATCAGGGACATGTGATCAATAAGAAAATGCTATCTGTATCAAAGAAATTCATTAGGAAACCATTCTAACATATACAAATTTGTCTGTGACAGGGCCTGACATTTTAGGGGTGAAATGCGTATAAAAATGTATTTTATTCAATCATAAAAACATGCTGAGATGGGATGATATGTGTTTCTCATAGTTTAACATGTCCTCCATATGTCTCAACGTTCAGATTTAAGAAAAATATATTTTTTTCCCCAAGATTTTTTAAAGTGCAAATGTACGTTTCTGGTAGAATGTCCCATATAAAAAAAAAACGTCCTGCTGATGTTCGGGACAGCACTCTTTCTCGTCCTATCTGTTGCTTTTTTAAAATAATTGTCATACATAGAAAAAAACAAGGATAGCCTACAGGAACTTTTTTTGTGAATTATATTCTGTTTCAGAAATGTGCTTTTATTGTAATATCTGTAAAAAATAAAATAAAAATAAAAAAGTGGTCTGTTTGCTTAATAACAAAATGCATCTCAGCTTCACTTGCTCCCGTTTATGCACCAGCTGCAAATGCTAAAAATAAATAATAAACAGTGCTAGTTTTTGTATGAACAATCATGAATTAAAAAAGCTAAGTCAGTCTTTGTTTGTATTGCATGTTCACTTTTAATACAGCGAAACAGCCTAGGTCTTCCATCCCTCACAAACTCGTGTGGTCGACTGTGACGTCACTCGTGTGGCCGACTGTTACGTCAACTCGGGTGGCCGACTGTGACGTCAATTGGCCGACTGTGACGTCAACTGTCGACTGTTACGTCATAATGATCGTGAGTATAAATAGTGCAGCGGATTTATTCTTCTTGTAGCGAGTCGGCGATTGTGAAATTACTATATACATTTACATTATGTGCATCTGAGTTGTGCATATTAGTAGGGAAATTGATACAAAATTGATTATTCAAATAATCTCTTCTGTTTCTCTTTCTTTCATAGTGTTTCACAGATATAAATTGCAAGAAGTATTGTTCACTTCTAGTTCATTTTCGAGTATGTCAACCATGCCCATCATTTTTGAGAGTGCAGAGCAGTCCTCATCAACTGAATTGTCAGATGAGCTCAATACGGCCCTTGCTGCGGGGCGGTGGTGGGCGATAATGGAAGTTTCAGACCCCATATCTGAGTATCCTGACTATGAGGACCTCATCTCAGACCAGTGGTGGGAAACAGTGGAGGAAGGAGAAACATCATGCCCCACATCCCTGGTCTTCAGTGATGCATCTGAGAAGGCTCATTCCCAGCACTCAGGCTTCTCAGATCGGAAATATGAGGAGGGAAAACTGAAGACCACGAAGCAGTGGAGGCAGCAGAACTCTCCCAGTGCTAAAAAAGAGGACCTCATCTCATCCCTGGTCTTCAGTGAAGCATCTGAGAAGGGAGAACTGAAGACCACGAAGCAGTGGAGGCAGCGGAACTCTCCCAGTGCTAAAAAAGAGGACCTCACCTCATCCCTGGTCTTCAGTGAAGCATCTGAGAAGGGAGAACTGAAAACCACAAAGCAGTGGAGGCAGCGGAACTCTCCCAGTGCTAAAAAAGAGGACCTCACCTCATCCCTGGTCTTCAGTGAAGCATCTGAGAAGGGAGAACTGAAGACCACAAAGCAGTGGAGGCAGCGGAACTCTCCCAGTGCTAAAAAAGAGGACCTCACCTCATCCCTGGTCTTCAGTGAAGCATCTGAGAAGGGAGAACTGAAGACCACAAAGCAGTGGAGGCAGCGGAACTCTCCCAGTGCTAAAAAAGAGGACCTCACCTCATCCCTGGTCTTCAGTGAAGCATCTGAGAAGGGAGAACTGAAGACCACAAAGCAGTGGAGGCAGCAGAACTCTCCCAGTGCTAAAAAAGAGGACCTCACCTCATCCCTGGTCTTCGGTGATACATTGGAGAAAGCTCAGCACTCAGCACCTGTGCCTGTTGTGTCCCCAAAGCGAGCACCTGTGCCTGCTGCATCTCCAAAGCGAGCACCTGTGCCTGCTGCATCTCCAAAGGGAGCACCTGTGCCTGCTGCATCTCCAAAGGGAGCACCTGTGCCTGCTGCGTGCCCAAAGGGAGCACCTGTGCCCATAGGGTCCCAAAAAAGAGGAAAACTCAGGATCCCCGAATATTTGACTCACCATCTGAAAAAGGCCGCTTTAGAAACACCCACACCCATCCAGTCACTACAGAGGGCACCAGTGGCTTCCTCAAAGGTGCTCACATGCTCCTCACATGGAGCACCAATGCCAGACAAGATCTCCAAGAGGAGAAATCCTAAAAACCCTGAGCTGCTGAGGCAGCATTTGCAAAATGCACCAGTGCTTGTGTCTTCCGCAAACCTCAGGATCCCAAAGCAGCAGAGGCAGAAGAATATCCAAAAGGGAGTGTCTGTGCCTGCCAAGATCCCACAGAGAACACTTGCTCCACCGTGTTCCCCACAGCAACCACCCAGTTGCTACCAAATTGACTATTTATGTAGCATATTTGCTAAATGTTGTGTCATTTCAAATATTTAATTGAAATTGTACATGCTTTATATGAATGCATGTACACATTAATAAAAGGTTTTCAAGCGGTGAGTGCCTCATCCAATAAAACATTTGTCTTAGTTTCAATTCATTTGACCATTATTTGTTTTATTTTGCAGGTAATATTTGTTTCGTTCAAAACATTGTTAAATATAAATATTTTTTCATTAAGAGCTCAACTAAGAAATATTTGTTTTTCAACGAATGTACAATTTCAAGGTTACTCGGCGAAGCCAGCGCACGGGCATTAAACACATATCTCGACCAGTCACTCTACTGCAGCGTTAAACAGATTTCAACAAGATTTCAACGTCAAACAAACCAGACAACTCATTTAAATCGTATTTTTCTACAAACTGTTAGCTAATCATTTTGTCAAGATGGCTACTGTAGTGGCACAGTCTCATTATATATTCGGATTGCGGACAGGAGTGAGGAATAATTTGTTGTATTTTGATGAGCAAACCATCATATTTCCGTGCGGAAACAACTGTGTGCGCTATAACATCAACCAAAAATGCCAGAAGTTTATTCCAGGTACTTTATTATAGTAAACATTAATTTTTAGACACTTCATACGTATTTTAATAGGCCTATATATTATATGTAATAGGCTATATAGTAGGTCTTGTAGCCTATATTATAGGCTCATAATATCAAATGATAAGTATTAACGTAAATTATATCATTATCACTTGTCTCACTAGTCTTAATATAACTATTACTGGTTATTAACTGTATTTCTTGTGAATATCTGACTAATACACACATATGGGTCATATTTCTCCCAATATCAAATTAAAGAAATAAGAAGTTATATTTTACTATAACTTGAAATAAATAAAATAAAATCTTTCAGTAATAAAACTGATTCACTATTTCAGTACACATTATCTTGCAACAATAGCCTGCATCCCAAACATCATCAGATAAAGGTTTGTTTTAATTTTTATGACAGATTTAAGTCCAAAGACTTTTACTATCCTTTACATTTATCAGTGGACCTTTTCTATACAAATAAAATAAAAATATATTTTAGGAAGCTTCTTTGGTGCATTTATTTGGTGCATGTTTCACTATTTGCTTTTGCTATATGTATACTTGAAGTAGCCTACACAGAAAAACTGAATCTCTAAATATCTATTCATAAATATTTATTTCTGTAAATTATATTTACATATAATAAACTAACTTTCTGATAGCCTACAGTGTAATATAAAATGGGACTGTGTATGAATGACTATGATTTGGGATTATATCAACTCGACAGTTACTATGCAAATTAATATGCCTTTTATAAATCAATCTGGAAGTCTAATAACACTTAATAAGGCAGAACACCTCATCAATTCTGCTCCAGATGTTTTTCAAAAAATTCTACTACTTTTATAGTGTACTGACATCTAGTGGAAAAAGAACAACATTGTTAGTACAGGTATACAGTACATTTCTTATTGACATCAAACACCAACATTTAGTCATGAGGTAAGGTAACCAAAACCCAACGCCTAATAAACATCATAATGCTAAAGTCCACACAACATTAAATTATAACCATTATACTTTGATATTTTGTTGGTTTTAACTCATGGTATTTAGTAACCAAATCTTCAATACATATTTCAATACAATATTTCACTGTAATAATACTGTTTAATGCTGTGAAATCCTTTTTTTTTCTTTTTTTTCACTGTGTTGCTGTGATATTACAGACCTTGTTGTGATATAACAGCAGGTTTTAGATTGCAATATTTTACTGTAAAATAAGAGTTAAATGCTGTAAAATCCAAGGATACTGTAGTTTTTACAGGTATTCGTTGGGATATTACAGGGAAACTTAATTACAACAAGTTACTGTAAAATAATACTGTTAATTATTGTGAAATGCTGGTAATTTCTAACAGTGTAAAATATAGATGTGAACCCTACATTTTTTTTTATTGGATGAATGAAAACCTTTTTTTCAGTGTGTGTGTGTGTATTGTTTTGGAAATATTTTTCTTTCTATATATAGATATGTAAACTGTATATTTATTTATTTGTCAATGACAACACACATTAATTAGCACATTAGGCTAATATGGATATATTCCCATGGAAATTCTTGGTTCTAACAATATATATTTGTAGATCTCATCAAAAGACAAATTAAACCCAATGTAACGTTACTATTGAAATTGATTTCTAGACATCGTAATGTTATTTCTTTCTATAAAATTGTTATTGTAGGCTACATAATATCTTATTTAGCATTGCATTAGCAACCTCTTTCCCCCGTATACGTATCCTATTCTTAGCTTCATTATTGTTAGTATTTTTTCACAGAAACACAGAATGACAAATGAAGAGTTCAGATGCAAAAGCCTCTAAGTGCCATCTGAAATTTTCTTCTAGAATGATCATTTTTATCAATCTCGTATATTTAAGTTCAGTAATTTCACTTAAATGACAATTCATTTTCATTGCCATTTAAGTGAAATTACTGAACTTAAATATACGAGCTTGATAAAAACGATCATTCTAGAAGAAAATTTCAGATGGCACTTAGAGGCTTTTTGCATCTGAACTCTTGAAATATAGTCTCAAGCACCACCGGCAGCCCATAGCCTACTGATTCTCTAAATTCACTGTAAATATAATCTTAATTTGAGTTTCATAAACTCGGCGTTGCGTTTGAAATCCGAATTTTATTATTCTCCATTTTTTCAATCAATACATATTACATAGCGAAAATAACCTGCTGAAAGAAGCAGTTTTTTTTTTGACAAGAGATATCGTTATGTTTCGCTCCTCTGTCTGCGCTTCAGAGAGCATCTAAAGCCGCTAAACGTATGGAACGTTTTCAGTCAGGGAAACTGTTTCTCAAAGATGAGCAACGATTTATAGATTTATTTGGAACTATTTTCGTTGCCGATATATAGAGCAAAATGTAAGTCATGTAATATTTACGACTTAATATATAAAAAAAAAACGTCCTGCTGATGTTCGGGACAGCACTCTTTCTCGTCCTATCTGTTGCTTTTTTAAAATAATTGTCATACATAGAAAAAAACAAGGATAGCCTACAGGAACTTTTTTTGTGAATTATATTCTGTTTCAGAAATGTGCTTTTATTGTAATATCTGTAAAAAATAAAATAAAAATAAAAAAGTGGTCTGTTTGCTTAATAACAAAATGCATCTCAGCTTCACTTGCTCCCGTTTATGCACCAGCTGCAAATGCTAAAAATAAATAATAAACAGTGCTAGTTTTTGTATGAACAATCATGAATTAAAAAAGCTAAGTCAGTCTTTGTTTGTATTGCATGTTCACTTTTAATACAGCGAAACAGCCTAGGTCTTCCATCCCTCACAAACTCGTGTGGTCGACTGTGACGTCACTCGTGTGGCCGACTGTTACGTCCAACTGTGACGTCAACTCGGGTGGCCGACTGTGACGTCAATTGGCCGACTGTGACGTCAACTGTCGACTGTTACGTCATAATGATCGTGAGTATAAATAGTGCAGCGGATTTATTCTTCTTGTAGCGAGTCGGCGATTGTGAAATTACTATATACATTTACATTATGTGCATCTGAGTTGTGCATATTAGTAGGGAAATTGATACAAAATTGATTATTCAAATAATCTCTTCTGTTTCTCTTTCTTTCATAGTGTTTCACAGATATAAATTGCAAGAAGTATTGTTCACTTCTAGTTCATTTTCGAGTATGTCAACCATGCCCATCATTTTTGAGAGTGCAGAGCAGTCCTCATCAACTGAATTGTCAGATGAGCTCAATACGGCCCTTGCTGCGGGGCGGTGGTGGGCGATAATGGAAGTTTCAGACCCCATATCTGAGTATCCTGACTATGAGGACCTCATCTCAGACCAGTGGTGGGAAACAGTGGAGGAAGGAGAAACATCATGCCCCACATCCCTGGTCTTCAGTGATGCATCTGAGAAGGCTCATTCCCAGCACTCAGGCTTCTCAGATCGGAAATATGAGGAGGGAAAACTGAAGACCACGAAGCAGTGGAGGCAGCAGAACTCTCCCAGTGCTAAAAAAGAGGACCTCATCTCATCCCTGGTCTTCAGTGAAGCATCTGAGAAGGGAGAACTGAAGACCACGAAGCAGTGGAGGCAGCGGAACTCTCCCAGTGCTAAAAAAGAGGACCTCACCTCATCCCTGGTCTTCAGTGAAGCATCTGAGAAGGGAGAACTGAAAACCACAAAGCAGTGGAGGCAGCGGAACTCTCCCAGTGCTAAAAAAGAGGACCTCACCTCATCCCTGGTCTTCAGTGAAGCATCTGAGAAGGGAGAACTGAAGACCACAAAGCAGTGGAGGCAGCGGAACTCTCCCAGTGCTAAAAAAGAGGACCTCACCTCATCCCTGGTCTTCAGTGAAGCATCTGAGAAGGGAGAACTGAAGACCACAAAGCAGTGGAGGCAGCGGAACTCTCCCAGTGCTAAAAAAGAGGACCTCACCTCATCCCTGGTCTTCAGTGAAGCATCTGAGAAGGGAGAACTGAAGACCACAAAGCAGTGGAGGCAGCAGAACTCTCCCAGTGCTAAAAAAGAGGACCTCACCTCATCCCTGGTCTTCGGTGATACATTGGAGAAAGCTCAGCACTCAGCACCTGTGCCTGTTGTGTCCCCAAAGCGAGCACCTGTGCCTGCTGCATCTCCAAAGCGAGCACCTGTGCCTGCTGCATCTCCAAAGGGAGCACCTGTGCCTGCTGCATCTCCAAAGGGAGCACCTGTGCCTGCTGCGTGCCCAAAGGGAGCACCTGTGCCCATAGGGTCCCAAAAAAGAGGAAAACTCAGGATCCCCGAATATTTGACTCACCATCTGAAAAAGGCCGCTTTAGAAACACCCACACCCATCCAGTCACTACAGAGGGCACCAGTGGCTTCCTCAAAGGTGCTCACATGCTCCTCACATGGAGCACCAATGCCAGACAAGATCTCCAAGAGGAGAAATCCTAAAAACCCTGAGCTGCTGAGGCAGCATTTGCAAAATGCACCAGTGCTTGTGTCTTCCGCAAACCTCAGGATCCCAAAGCAGCAGAGGCAGAAGAATATCCAAAAGGGAGTGTCTGTGCCTGCCAAGATCCCACAGAGAACACTTGCTCCACCGTGTTCCCCACAGCAACCACCCAGTTGCTACCAAATTGACTATTTATGTAGCATATTTGCTAAATGTTGTGTCATTTCAAATATTTAATTGAAATTGTACATGCTTTATATGAATGCATGTACACATTAATAAAAGGTTTTCAAGCGGTGAGTGCCTCATCCAATAAAACATTTGTCTTAGTTTCAATTCATTTGACCATTATTTGTTTTATTTTGCAGGTAATATTTGTTTCGTTCAAAACATTGTTAAATATAAATATTTTTTCATTAAGAGCTCAACTAAGAAATATTTGTTTTTCAACGAATGTACAATTTCAAGGTTACTCGGCGAAGCCAGCGCACGGGCATTAAACACATATCTCGACCAGTCACTCTACTGCAGCGTTAAACAGATTTCAACAAGATTTCAACGTCAAACAAACCAGACAACTCATTTAAATCGTATTTTTCTACAAACTGTTAGCTAATCATTTTGTCAAGATGGCTACTGTAGTGGCACAGTCTCATTATATATTCGGATTGCGGACAGGAGTGAGGAATAATTTGTTGTATTTTGATGAGCAAACCATCATATTTCCGTGCGGAAACAACTGTGTGCGCTATAACATCAACCAAAAATGCCAGAAGTTTATTCCAGGTACTTTATTATAGTAAACATTAATTTTTAGACACTTCATACGTATTTTAATAGGCCTATATATTATATGTAATAGGCTATATAGTAGGTCTTGTAGCCTATATTATAGGCTCATAATATCAAATGATAAGTATTAACGTAAATTATATCATTATCACTTGTCTCACTAGTCTTAATATAACTATTACTGGTTATTAACTGTATTTCTTGTGAATATCTGACTAATACACACATATGGGTCATATTTCTCCCAATATCAAATTAAAGAAATAAGAAGTTATATTTTACTATAACTTGAAATAAATAAAATAAAATCTTTCAGTAATAAAACTGATTCACTATTTCAGTACACATTATCTTGCAACAATAGCCTGCATCCCAAACATCATCAGATAAAGGTTTGTTTTAATTTTTATGACAGATTTAAGTCCAAAGACTTTTACTATCCTTTACATTTATCAGTGGACCTTTTCTATACAAATAAAATAAAAATATATTTTAGGAAGCTTCTTTGGTGCATTTATTTGGTGCATGTTTCACTATTTGCTTTTGCTATATGTATACTTGAAGTAGCCTACACAGAAAAACTGAATCTCTAAATATCTATTCATAAATATTTATTTCTGTAAATTATATTTACATATAATAAACTAACTTTCTGATAGCCTACAGTGTAATATAAAATGGGACTGTGTATGAATGACTATGATTTGGGATTATATCAACTCGACAGTTACTATGCAAATTAATATGCCTTTTATAAATCAATCTGGAAGTCTAATAACACTTAATAAGGCAGAACACCTCATCAATTCTGCTCCAGATGTTTTTCAAAAAATTCTACTACTTTTATAGTGTACTGACATCTAGTGGAAAAAGAACAACATTGTTAGTACAGGTATACAGTACATTTCTTATTGACATCAAACACCAACATTTAGTCATGAGGTAAGGTAACCAAAACCCAACGCCTAATAAACATCATAATGCTAAAGTCCACACAACATTAAATTATAACCATTATACTTTGATATTTTGTTGGTTTTAACTCATGGTATTTAGTAACCAAATCTTCAATACATATTTCAATACAATATTTCACTGTAATAATACTGTTTAATGCTGTGAAATCCTTTTTTTTTCTTTTTTTTCACTGTGTTGCTGTGATATTACAGACCTTGTTGTGATATAACAGCAGGTTTTAGATTGCAATATTTTACTGTAAAATAAGAGTTAAATGCTGTAAAATCCAAGGATACTGTAGTTTTTACAGGTATTCGTTGGGATATTACAGGGAAACTTAATTACAACAAGTTACTGTAAAATAATACTGTTAATTATTGTGAAATGCTGGTAATTTCTAACAGTGTAAAATATAGATGTGAACCCTACATTTTTTTTTATTGGATGAATGAAAACCTTTTTTTCAGTGTGTGTGTGTGTATTGTTTTGGAAATATTTTTCTTTCTATATATAGATATGTAAACTGTATATTTATTTATTTGTCAATGACAACACACATTAATTAGCACATTAGGCTAATATGGATATATTCCCATGGAAATTCTTGGTTTTAACAATATATATTTGTAGATCTCATCAAAAGACAAATTAAACCCAATGTAACGTTACTATTGAAATTGATTTCTAGACATCGTAATGTTATTTCTTTCTATAAAATTGTTATTGTAGGCTACATAATATCTTATTTAGCATTGCATTAGCAACCTCTTTCCCCCGTATACGTATCCTATTCTTAGCTTCATTATTGTTAGTATTTTTTCACAGAAACACAGAATGACAAATGAAGAGTTCAGATGCAAAAGCCTCTAAGTGCCATCTGAAATTTTCTTCTAGAATGATCATTTTTATCAATCTCGTATATTTAAGTTCAGTAATTTCACTTAAATGACAATTCATTTTCATTGCCATTTAAGTGAAATTACTGAACTTAAATATACGAGCTTGATAAAAATGATCATTCTAGAAGAAAATTTCAGATGGCACTTAGAGGCTTTTTGCATCTGAACTCTTGAAATATAGTCTCAAGCACCACCGGCAGCCCATAGCCTACTGATTCTCTAAATTCACTGTAAATATAATCTTAATTTGAGTTTCATAAACTCGGCGTTGCGTTTGAAATCCGAATTTTATTATTCTCCATTTTTTCAATCAATACATATTACATAGCGAAAATAACCTGCTGAAAGAAGCAGTTTTTTTTTTGACAAGAGATATCGTTATGTTTCGCTCCTCTGTCTGCGCTTCAGAGAGCATCTAAAGCCGCTAAACGTATGGAACGTTTTCAGTCAGGGAAACTGTTTCTCAAAGATGAGCAACGATTTATAGATTTATTTGGAACTATTTTCGTTGCCGATATATAGAGCAAAATGTAAGTCATGTAATATTTACGACTTAATATATTTAAAAAAAACGTCCTGCTGATGTTCAGGACAGCACTCTTTCTCGTCCTATCTGTTGCTTTTTTTAAATAATTGTCATACATAGAAAAAAACAAGGATAGCCTACAGGAACTTTTTTTGTGAATTATATTCTGTTTCAGAAATGTGCTTTTATTGTAATATCTGTAAAAAATAAAATAAAAATAAAAAAGTGGTCTGTTTGCTTAATAACAAAATGCATCTCAGCTTCACTTGCTCCCGTTTATGCACCAGCTGCAAATGCTAAAAATAAATAATAAACAGTGCTAGTTTTTGTATGAACAATCATGAATTAAAAAAGCTAAGTCAGTCTTTGTTTGTATTGCATGTTCACTTTTAATACAGCGAAACAGCCTAGGTCTTCCATCCCTCACAAACTCGTGTGGTCGACTGTGACGTCACTCGTGTGGCCGACTGTTACGTCAACTCGGGTGGCCAACTGTGACGTCAACTCGGGTGGCCGACTGTGACGTCAATTGGCCGACTGTGACGTCAACTGTCGACTGTTACGTCATAATGATCGTGAGTATAAATAGTGCAGCGGATTTATTCTTCTTGTAGCGAGTCGGCGATTGTGAAATTACTATATACATTTACATTATGTGCATCTGAGTTGTGCATATTAGTAGGGAAATTGATACAAAATTGATTATTCAAATAATCTCTTCTGTTTCTCTTTCTTTCATAGTGTTTCACAGATATAAATTGCAAGAAGTATTGTTCACTTCTAGTTCATTTTCGAGTATGTCAACCATGCCCATCATTTTTGAGAGTGCAGAGCAGTCCTCATCAACTGAATTGTCAGATGAGCTCAATACGGCCCTTGCTGCGGGGCGGTGGTGGGCGATAATGGAAGTTTCAGACCCCATATCTGAGTATCCTGACTATGAGGACCTCATCTCAGACCAGTGGTGGGAAACAGTGGAGGAAGGAGAAACATCATGCCCCACATCCCTGGTCTTCAGTGATGCATCTGAGAAGGCTCATTCCCAGCACTCAGGCTTCTCAGATCGGAAATATGAGGAGGGAAAACTGAAGACCACGAAGCAGTGGAGGCAGCAGAACTCTCCCAGTGCTAAAAAAGAGGACCTCATCTCATCCCTGGTCTTCAGTGAAGCATCTGAGAAGGGAGAACTGAAGACCACGAAGCAGTGGAGGCAGCGGAACTCTCCCAGTGCTAAAAAAGAGGACCTCACCTCATCCCTGGTCTTCAGTGAAGCATCTGAGAAGGGAGAACTGAAGACCACAAAGCAGTGGAGGCAGCGGAACTCTCCCAGTGCTAAAAAAGAGGACCTCACCTCATCCCTGGTCTTCAGTGAAGCATCTGAGAAGGGAGAACTGAAGACCACAAAGCAGTGGAGGCAGCGGAACTCTCCCAGTGCTAAAAAAGAGGACCTCACCTCATCCCTGGTCTTCGGTGATACATTGGAGAAAGCTCAGCACTCAGCACCTGTGCCTGTTGTGTCCCCAAAGCGAGCACCTGTGCCTGCTGCATCTCCAAAGCGAGCACCTGTGCCTGCTGCATCTCCAAAGGGAGCACCTGTGCCTGCTGCATCTCCAAAGGGAGCACCTGTGCCTGCTGCATCTCCAAAGCGAGCACCTGTGCCTGCTGCATCTCCAAAGGGAGCACCTGTGCCTGCTGCGTGCCCAAAGGGAGCACCTGTGCCCATAGGGTCCCAAAAAAGAGGAAAACTCAGGATCCCCGAATATTTGACTCACCATCTGAAAAAGGCCGCTTTAGAAACACCCACACCCATCCAGTCACTACAGAGGGCACCAGTGGCTTCCTCAAAGGTGCTCACATGCTCCTCACATGGAGCACCAATGCCAGACAAGATCTCCAAGAGGAGAAATCCTAAAAACCCTGAGCTGCTGAGGCAGCATTTGCAAAATGCACCAGTGCTTGTGTCTTCCGCAAACCTCAGGATCCCAAAGCAGCAGAGGCAGAAGAATATCCAAAAGGGAGTGTCTGTGCCTGCCAAGATCCCACAGAGAACACTTGCTCCACCGTGTTCCCCACAGCAACCACCCAGTTGCTACCAAATTGACTATTTATGTAGCATATTTGCTAAATGTTGTGTCATTTCAAATATTTAATTGAAATTGTACATGCTTTATATGAATGCATGTACACATTAATAAAAGGTTTTCAAGCGGTGAGTGCCTCATCCAATAAAACATTTGTCTTAGTTTCAATTCATTTGACCATTATTTGTTTTATTTTGCAGGTAATATTTGTTTCGTTCAAAACATTGTTAAATATAAATATTTTTTCATTAAGAGCTCAACTAAGAAATATTTGTTTTTCAACGAATGTACAATTTCAAGGTTACTCGGCGAAGCCAGCGCACGGGCATTAAACACATATCTCGACCAGTCACTCTACTGCAGCGTTAAACAGATTTCAACAAGATTTCAACGTCAAACAAACCAGACAACTCATTTAAATCGTATTTTTCTACAAACTGTTAGCTAATCATTTTGTCAAGATGGCTACTGTAGTGGCACAGTCTCATTATATATTCGGATTGCGGACAGGAGTGAGGAATAATTTGTTGTATTTTGATGAGCAAACCATCATATTTCCGTGCGGAAACAACTGTGTGCGCTATAACATCAACCAAAAATGCCAGAAGTTTATTCCAGGTACTTTATTATAGTAAACATTAATTTTTAGACACTTCATACGTATTTTAATAGGCCTATATATTATATGTAATAGGCTATATAGTAGGTCTTGTAGCCTATATTATAGGCTCATAATATCATATGATAAGTATTAACGTAAATTATATCATTATCACTTGTCTCACTAGTCTTAATATAACTATTACTGGTTATTAACTGTATTTCTTGTGAATATCTGACTAATACACACATATGGGTCATATTTCTCCCAATATCAAATTAAAGAAATAAGAAGTTATATTTTACTATAACTTGAAATAAATAAAATAAAATCTTTCAGTAATAAAACTGATTCACTATTTCAGTACACATTATCTTGCAACAATAGCCTGCATCCCAAACATCATCAGATAAAGGTTTGTTTTAATTTTTATGACAGATTTAAGTCCAAAGACTTTTACTATCCTTTACATTTATCAGTGGACCTTTTCTATACAAATAAAATAAAAATATATTTTAGGAAGCTTCTTTGGTGCATTTATTTGGTGCATGTTTCACTATTTGCTTTTGCTATATGTATACTTGAAGTAGCCTACACAGAAAAACTGAATCTCTAAATATCTATTCATAAATATTTATTTCTGTAAATTATATTTACATATAATAAACTAACTTTCTGATAGCCTACAGTGTAATATAAAATGGGACTGTGTATGAATGACTATGATTTGGGATTATATCAACTCGACAGTTACTATGCAAATTAATATGCCTTTTATAAATCAATCTGGAAGTCTAATAACACTTAATAAGGCAGAACACCTCATCAATTCTGCTCCAGATGTTTTTCAAAAAATTCTACTACTTTTATAGTGTACTGACATCTAGTGGAAAAAGAACAACATTGTTAGTACAGGTATACAGTACATTTCTTATTGACATCAAACACCAACATTTAGTCATGAGGTAAGGTAACCAAAACCCAACGCCTAATAAACATCATAATGCTAAAGTCCACACAACATTAAATTATAACCATTATACTTTGATATTTTGTTGGTTTTAACTCATGGTATTTAGTAACCAAATCTTCAATACATATTTCAATACAATATTTCACTGTAATAATACTGTTTAATGCTGTGAAATCCTTTTTTTTTCTTTTTTTTCACTGTGTTGCTGTGATATTACAGACCTTGTTGTGATATAACAGCAGGTTTTAGATTGCAATATTTTACTGTAAAATAAGAGTTAAATGCTGTAAAATCCAAGGATACTGTAGTTTTTACAGGTATTCGTTGGGATATTACAGGGAAACTTAATTACAACAAGTTACTGTAAAATAATACTGTTAATTATTGTGAAATGCTGGTAATTTCTAACAGTGTAAAATATAGATGTGAACCCTACATTTTTTTTTATTGGATGAATGAAAACCTTTTTTTCAGTGTGTGTGTGTGTATTGTTTTGGAAATATTTTTCTTTCTATATATAGATATGTAAACTGTATATTTATTTATTTGTCAATGACAACACACATTAATTAGCACATTAGGCTAATATGGATATATTCCCATGGAAATTCTTGGTTCTAACAATATATATTTGTAGATCTCATCAAAAGACAAATTAAACCCAATGTAACGTTACTATTGAAATTGATTTCTAGACATCGTAATGTTATTTCTTTCTATAAAATTGTTATTGTAGGCTACATAATATCTTATTTAGCATTGCATTAGCAACCTCTTTCCCCCGTATACGTATCCTATTCTTAGCTTCATTATTGTTAGTATTTTTTCACAGAAACACAGAATGACAAATGAAGAGTTCAGATGCAAAAGCCTCTAAGTGCCATCTGAAATTTTCTTCTAGAATGATCATTTTTATCAATCTCGTATATTTAAGTTCAGTAATTTCACTTAAATGACAATTCATTTTCATTGCCATTTAAGTGAAATTACTGAACTTAAATATACGAGCTTGATAAAAATGATCATTCTAGAAGAAAATTTCAGATGGCACTTAGAGGCTTTTTGCATCTGAACTCTTGAAATATAGTCTCAAGCACCACCGGCAGCCCATAGCCTACTGATTCTCTAAATTCACTGTAAATATAATCTTAATTTGAGTTTCATAAACTCGGCGTTGCGTTTGAAATCCGAATTTTATTATTCTCCATTTTTTCAATCAATACATATTACATAGCGAAAATAACCTGCTGAAAGAAGCAGTTTTTTTTTTGACAAGAGATATCGTTATGTTTCGCTCCTCTGTCTGCGCTTCAGAGAGCATCTAAAGCCGCTAAACGTATGGAACGTTTTCAGTCAGGGAAACTGTTTCTCAAAGATGAGCAACGATTTATAGATTTATTTGGAACTATTTTCGTTGCCGATATATAGAGCAAAATGTAAGTCATGTAATATTTACGACTTAATATATTTAAAAAAAACGTCCTGCTGATGTTCAGGACAGCACTCTTTCTCGTCCTATCTGTTGCTTTTTTTAAATAATTGTCATACATAGAAAAAAACAAGGATAGCCTACAGGAACTTTTTTTGTGAATTATATTCTGTTTCAGAAATGTGCTTTTATTGTAATATCTGTAAAAAATAAAATAAAAATAAAAAAGTGGTCTGTTTGCTTAATAACAAAATGCATCTCAGCTTCACTTGCTCCCGTTTATGCACCAGCTGCAAATGCTAAAAATAAATAATAAACAGTGCTAGTTTTTGTATGAACAATCATGAATTAAAAAAGCTAAGTCAGTCTTTGTTTGTATTGCATGTTCACTTTTAATACAGCGAAACAGCCTAGGTCTTCCATCCCTCACAAACTCGTGTGGTCGACTGTGACGTCACTCGTGTGGCCGACTGTTACGTCAACTCGGGTGGCCAACTGTGACGTCAACTCGGGTGGCCGACTGTGACGTCAATTGGCCGACTGTGACGTCAACTGTCGACTGTTACGTCATAATGATCGTGAGTATAAATAGTGCAGCGGATTTATTCTTCTTGTAGCGAGTCGGCGATTGTGAAATTACTATATACATTTACATTATGTATATCTGAGTTTTGCATATTAGTAGGGAAATTGATACAAAATTGATTATTCAAATAATCTCTTCTGTTTCTCTTTCTTTCATAGTGTTTCACAGATATAAATTGCAAGAAGTATTGTTCACTTCTAGTTCATTTTCGAGTATGTCAACCATGCCCATCATTTTTGAGAGTGCAGAGCAGTCCTCATCAACTGAATTGTCAGATGAGCTCAATACGGCCCTTGCTGCGGGGCGGTGGTGGGCGATAATGGAAGTTTTAGACCCCATATCTGAGTATCCTGACTATGAGGACCTCATCTCAGACCAGTGGTGGGAAACAGTGGAGGAAGGAGAAACATCATGCCCCACATCCCTGGTCTTCAGTGATGCATCTGAGAAGGCTCATTCCCAGCACTCAGGCTTCTCAGATCGGAAATATGAGGAGGGAAAACTGAAGACCACGAAGCAGTGGAGGCAGCAGAACTCTCCCAGTGCTAAAAAAGAGGACCTCATCTCATCCCTGGTCTTCAGTGAAGCATCTGAGAAGGGAGAACTGAAGACCACGAAGCAGTGGAGGCAGCGGAACTCTCCCAGTGCTAAAAAAGAGGACCTCACCTCATCCCTGGTCTTCAGTGAAGCATCTGAGAAGGGAGAACTGAAGACCACAAAGCAGTGGAGGCAGCGGAACTCTCCCAGTGCTAAAAAAGAGGACCTCACCTCATCCCTGGTCTTCAGTGAAGCATCTGAGAAGGGAGAACTGAAGACCACAAAGCAGTGGAGGCAGCGGAACTCTCCCAGTGCTAAAAAAGAGGACCTCACCTCATCCCTGGTCTTCGGTGATACATTGGAGAAAGCTCAGCACTCAGCACCTGTGCCTGTTGTGTCCCCAAAGCGAGCACCTGTGCCTGCTGCATCTCCAAAGCGAGCACCTGTGCCTGCTGCATCTCCAAAGGGAGCACCTGTGCCTGCTGCATCTCCAAAGGGAGCACCTGTGCCTGCTGCATCTCCAAAGCGAGCACCTGTGCCTGCTGCATCTCCAAAGGGAGCACCTGTGCCTGCTGCGTGCCCAAAGGGAGCACCTGTGCCCATAGGGTCCCAAAAAAGAGGAAAACTCAGGATCCCCGAATATTTGACTCACCATCTGAAAAAGGCCGCTTTAGAAACACCCACACCCATCCAGTCACTACAGAGGGCACCAGTGGCTTCCTCAAAGGTGCTCACATGCTCCTCACATGGAGCACCAATGCCAGACAAGATCTCCAAGAGGAGAAATCCTAAAAACCCTGAGCTGCTGAGGCAGCATTTGCAAAATGCACCAGTGCTTGTGTCTTCCGCAAACCTCAGGATCCCAAAGCAGCAGAGGCAGAAGAATATCCAAAAGGGAGTGTCTGTGCCTGCCAAGATCCCACAGAGAACACTTGCTCCACCGTGTTCCCCACAGCAACCACCCAGTTGCTACCAAATTGACTATTTATGTAGCATATTTGCTAAATGTTGTGTCATTTCAAATATTTAATTGAAATTGTACATGCTTTATATGAATGCATGTACACATTAATAAAAGGTTTTCAAGCGGTGAGTGCCTCATCCAATAAAACATTTGTCTTAGTTTCAATTCATTTGACCATTATTTGTTTTATTTTGCAGGTAATATTTGTTTCGTTCAAAACATTGTTAAATATAAATATTTTTTCATTAAGAGCTCAACTAAGAAATATTTGTTTTTCAACGAATGTACAATTTCAAGGTTACTCGGCGAAGCCAGCGCACGGGCATTAAACACATATCTCGACCAGTCACTCTACTGCAGCGTTAAACAGATTTCAACAAGATTTCAACGTCAAACAAACCAGACAACTCATTTAAATCGTATTTTTCTACAAACTGTTAGCTAATCATTTTGTCAAGATGGCTACTGTAGTGGCACAGTCTCATTATATATTCGGATTGCGGACAGGAGTGAGGAATAATTTGTTGTATTTTGATGAGCAAACCATCATATTTCCGTGCGGAAACAACTGTGTGCGCTATAACATCAACCAAAAATGCCAGAAGTTTATTCCAGGTACTTTATTATAGTAAACATTAATTTTTAGACACTTCATACGTATTTTAATAGGCCTATATATTATATGTAATAGGCTATATAGTAGGTCTTGTAGCCTATATTATAGGCTCATAATATCATATGATAAGTATTAACGTAAATTATATCATTATCACTTGTCTCACTAGTCTTAATATAACTATTACTGGTTATTAACTGTATTTCTTGTGAATATCTGACTAATACACACATATGGGTCATATTTCTCCCAATATCAAATTAAAGAAATAAGAAGTTATATTTTACTATAACTTGAAATAAATAAAATAAAATCTTTCAGTAATAAAACTGATTCACTATTTCAGTACACATTATCTTGCAACAATAGCCTGCATCCCAAACATCATCAGATAAAGGTTTGTTTTAATTTTTATGACAGATTTAAGTCCAAAGACTTTTACTATCCTTTACATTTATCAGTGGACCTTTTCTATACAAATAAAATAAAAATATATTTTAGGAAGCTTCTTTGGTGCATTTATTTGGTGCATGTTTCACTATTTGCTTTTGCTATATGTATACTTGAAGTAGCCTACACAGAAAAACTGAATCTCTAAATATCTATTCATAAACATTTATTTCTGTAAATTATATTTACATATAATAAACTAACTTTCTGATAGCCTACAGTGTAATATAAAATGGGACTGTGTATGAATGACTATGATTTGGGATTATATCAACTCGACAGTTACTATGCAAATTAATATGCCTTTTATAAATCAATCTGGAAGTCTAATAACACTTAATAAGGCAGAACACCTCATCAATTCTGCTCCAGATGTTTTTCAAAAAATTCTACTACTTTTATAGTGTACTGACATCTAGTGGAAAAAGAACAACATTGTTAGTACAGGTATACAGTACATTTCTTATTGACATCAAACACCAACATTTAGTCATGAGGTAAGGTAACCAAAACCCAACGCCTAATAAACATCATAATGCTAAAGTCCACACAACATTAAATTATAACCATTATACTTTGATATTTTGTTGGTTTTAACTCATGGTATTTAGTAACCAAATCTTCAATACATATTTCAATACAATATTTCACTGTAATAATACTGTTTAATGCTGTGAAATCCTTTTTTTTTCTTTTTTTTCACTGTGTTGCTGTGATATTACAGACCTTGTTGTGATATAACAGCAGGTTTTAGATTGCAATATTTTACTGTAAAATAAGAGTTAAATGCTGTAAAATCCAAGGATACTGTAGTTTTTACAGGTATTCGTTGGGATATTACAGGGAAACTTAATTACAACAAGTTACTGTAAAATAATACTGTTAATTATTGTGAAATGCTGGTAATTTCTAACAGTGTAAAATATAGATGTGAACCCTACATTTTTTTTTATTGGATGAATGAAAACCTTTTTTTCAGTGTGTGTGTGTGTATTGTTTTGGAAATATTTTTCTTTCTATATATAGATATGTAAACTGTATATTTATTTATTTGTCAATGACAACACACATTAATTAGCACATTAGGCTAATATGGATATATTCCCATGGAAATTCTTGGTTCTAACAATATATATTTGTAGATCTCATCAAAAGACAAATTAAACCCAATGTAACGTTACTATTGAAATTGATTTCTAGACATCGTAATGTTATTTCTTTCTATAAAATTGTTATTGTAGGCTACATAATATCTTATTTAGCATTGCATTAGCAACCTCTTTCCCCCGTATACGTATCCTATTCTTAGCTTCATTATTGTTAGTATTTTTTCACAGAAACACAGAATGACAAATGAAGAGTTCAGATGCAAAAGCCTCTAAGTGCCATCTGAAATTTTCTTCTAGAATGATCATTTTTATCAATCTCGTATATTTAAGTTCAGTAATTTCACTTAAATGACAATTCATTTTCATTGCCATTTAAGTGAAATTACTGAACTTAAATATACGAGCTTGATAAAAATGATCATTCTAGAAGAAAATTTCAGATGGCACTTAGAGGCTTTTTGCATCTGAACTCTTGAAATATAGTCTCAAGCACCACCGGCAGCCCATAGCCTACTGATTCTCTAAATTCACTGTAAATATAATCTTAATTTGAGTTTCATAAACTCGGCGTTGCGTTTGAAATCCGAATTTTATTATTCTCCATTTTTTCAATCAATACATATTACATAGCGAAAATAACCTGCTGAAAGAAGCAGTTTTTTTTTTGACAAGAGATATCGTTATGTTTCGCTCCTCTGTCTGCGCTTCAGAGAGCATCTAAAGCCGCTAAACGTATGGAACGTTTTCAGTCAGGGAAACTGTTTCTCAAAGATGAGCAACGATTTATAGATTTATTTGGAACTATTTTCGTTGCCGATATATAGAGCAAAATGTAAGTCATGTAATATTTACGACTTAATATATTTAAAAAAAACGTCCTGCTGATGTTCAGGGGTGCGTTTCCCGAAAGCATCGTTAGCCAACTATGGTCGCAAGTTCCGTCGTTATCAGCATAGTTCAACGATTTGGTGTTTCCCGAAACCATCGTTCAAACGAACGTTCGCAAACAGCATCGCAAACTTGTGTGGTTGGAACGACAGCTCTCGAGCTGTCGTTAGAAGCATAGTTTCTAGTTTACATTAGATGTAGACTGAATAAATCCTTATCTTTAGCAAAATAAGCAAGCTGACATTCAGTACAACCCGTGTTATTTATTTAGAATACATACAAATGTAATTTATGTCTTTTAGTTTGTCAAGAGATTTAAAGCACCGTTTTTGAAGACTGCGCATGTGCGAACGTGCTCTACTATGTAAGAACGAGCCAAATATTGAGTCTGGTAATAAAGCAAAATAACTGAGAAAAATTAGAAATGGTCTTCAGATGCCATGTCTGTAACTTATATGACAAAATCTAGCGTTAATTCGATCTCAAACAGATTAATTAAAATAAGTTATTAGTCCACCACGTGCGAGACGTCATAAACCAACGTGGTTGAACGATACTTTGCGACAGACGGTTTCGGGAAACAGTCGTAACTAGCTAGTTGATTTCTCCAACGATGCATCGTACTATGGTAGTTAAGCAGCGAGCTATATAGTTGTACGGGAAACGCACCCCAGGACAGCACTCTTTCTCGTCCTATCTGTTGCTTTTTTTAAATAATTGTCATACATAGAAAAAAACAAGGATAGCCTACAGGAACTTTTTTTGTGAATTATATTCTGTTTCAGAAATGTGCTTTTATTGTAATATCTGTAAAAAATAAAATAAAAATAAAAAAGTGGTCTGTTTGCTTAATAACAAAATGCATCTCAGCTTCACTTGCTCCCGTTTATGCACCAGCTGCAAATGCTAAAAATAAATAATAAACAGTGCTAGTTTTTGTATGAACAATCATGAATTAAAAAAGCTAAGTCAGTCTTTGTTTGTATTGCATGTTCACTTTTAATACAGCGAAACAGCCTAGGTCTTCCATCCCTCACAAACTCGTGTGGTCGACTGTGACGTCACTCGTGTGGCCGACTGTTACGTCCAACTGTGACGTCAACTCGGGTGGCCGACTGTGACGTCAATTGGCCGACTGTGACGTCAACTGTCGACTGTTACGTCATAATGATCGTGAGTATAAATAGTGCAGCGGATTTATTCTTCTTGTAGCGAGTCGGCGATTGTGAAATTACTATATACATTTACATTATGTGCATCTGAGTTGTGCATATTAGTAGGGAAATTGATACAAAATTGATTATTCAAATAATCTCTTCTGTTTCTCTTTCTTTCATAGTGTTTCACAGATATAAATTGCAAGAAGTATTGTTCACTTCTAGTTCATTTTCGAGTATGTCAACCATGCCCATCATTTTTGAGAGTGCAGAGCAGTCCTCATCAACTGAATTGTCAGATGAGCTCAATACGGCCCTTGCTGCGGGGCGGTGGTGGGCGATAATGGAAGTTTCAGACCCCATATCTGAGTATCCTGACTATGAGGACCTCATCTCAGACCAGTGGTGGGAAACAGTGGAGGAAGGAGAAACATCATGCCCCACATCCCTGGTCTTCAGTGATGCATCTGAGAAGGCTCATTCCCAGCACTCAGGCTTCTCAGATCGGAAATATGAGGAGGGAAAACTGAAGACCACGAAGCAGTGGAGGCAGCAGAACTCTCCCAGTGCTAAAAAAGAGGACCTCATCTCATCCCTGGTCTTCAGTGAAGCATCTGAGAAGGGAGAACTGAAGACCACGAAGCAGTGGAGGCAGCGGAACTCTCCCAGTGCTAAAAAAGAGGACCTCACCTCATCCCTGGTCTTCAGTGAAGCATCTGAGAAGGGAGAACTGAAGACCACAAAGCAGTGGAGGCAGCGGAACTCTCCCAGTGCTAAAAAAGAGGACCTCACCTCATCCCTGGTCTTCAGTGAAGCATCTGAGAAGGGAGAACTGAAGACCACAAAGCAGTGGAGGCAGCGGAACTCTCCCAGTGCTAAAAAAGAGGACCTCACCTCATCCCTGGTCTTCAGTGAAGCATCTGAGAAGGGAGAACTGAAGACCACAAAGCAGTGGAGGCAGCGGAACTCTCCCAGTGCTAAAAAAGAGGACCTCACCTCATCCCTGGTCTTCGGTGATACATTGGAGAAAGCTCAGCACTCAGCACCTGTGCCTGTTGTGTCCCCAAAGCGAGCACCTGTGCCTGCTGCATCTCCAAAGCGAGCACCTGTGCCTGCTGCATCTCCAAAGGGAGCACCTGTGCCTGCTGCATCTCCAAAGGGAGCACCTGTGCCTGCTGCGTGCCCAAAGGGAGCACCTGTGCCCATAGGGTCCCAAAAAAGAGGAAAACTCAGGATCCTCGAATATTTGACTCACCATCTGAAAAAGGCCGCTTTAGAAACACCCACACCCATCCAGTCACTACAGAGGGCACCAGTGGCTTCCTCAAAGGTGCTCACATGCTCCTCACATGGAGCACCAATGCCAGACAAGATCTCCAAGAGGAGAAATCCTAAAAACCCTGAGCTGCTGAGGCAGCATTTGCAAAATGCACCAGTGCTTGTGTCTTCCGCAAACCTCAGGATCCCAAAGCAGCAGAGGCAGAAGAATATCCAAAAGGGAGTGTCTGTGCCTGCCAAGATCCCACAGAGAACACTTGCTCCACCGTGTTCCCCACAGCAACCACCCAGTTGCTACCAAATTGACTATTTATGTAGCATATTTGCTAAATGTTGTGTCATTTCAAATATTTAATTGAAATTGTACATGCTTTATATGAATGCATGTACACATTAATAAAAGGTTTTCAAGCGGTGAGTGCCTCATCCAATAAAACATTTGTCTTAGTTTCAATTCATTTGACCATTATTTGTTTTATTTTGCAGGTAATATTTGTTTCGTTCAAAACATTGTTAAATATAAATTTTTTTTCATTAAGAGCTCAACTAAGAAATATTTGTTTTTCAACGAATGTACAATTTCAAGGTTACTCGGCGAAGCCAGCGCACGGGCATTAAACACATATCTCGACCAGTCACTCTACTGCAGCGTTAAACAGATTTCAACAAGATTTCAACGTCAAACAAACCAGACAACTCATTTAAATCGTATTTTTCTACAAACTGTTAGCTAATCATTTTGTCAAGATGGCTACTGTAGTGGCACAGTCTCATTATATATTCGGATTGCGGACAGGAGTGAGGAATAATTTGTTGTATTTTGATGAGCAAACCATCATATTTCCGTGCGGAAACAACTGTGTGCGCTATAACATCAACCAAAAATGCCAGAAGTTTATTCCAGGTACTTTATTATAGTAAACATTAATTTTTAGACACTTCATACGTATTTTAATAGGCCTATATATTATATGTAATAGGCTATATAGTAGGTCTTGTAGCCTATATTATAGGCTCATAATATCATATGATAAGTATTAACGTAAATTATATCATTATCACTTGTCTCACTAGTCTTAATATAACTATTACTGGTTATTAACTGTATTTCTTGTGAATATCTGACTAATACACACATATGGGTCATATTTCTCCCAATATCAAATTAAAGAAATAAGAAGTTATATTTTACTATAACTTGAAATAAATAAAATAAAATCTTTCAGTAATAAAACTGATTCACTATTTCAGTACACATTATCTTGCAACAATAGCCTGCATCCCAAACATCATCAGATAAAGGTTTGTTTTAATTTTTATGACAGATTTAAGTCCAAAGACTTTTACTATCCTTTACATTTATCAGTGGACCTTTTCTATACAAATAAAATAAAAATATATTTTAGGAAGCTTCTTTGGTGCATTTATTTGGTGCATGTTTCACTATTTGCTTTTGCTATATGTATACTTGAAGTAGCCTACACAGAAAAACTGAATCTCTAAATATCTATTCATAAACATTTATTTCTGTAAATTATATTTACATATAATAAACTAACTTTCTGATAGCCTACAGTGTAATATAAAATGGGACTGTGTATGAATGACTATGATTTGGGATTATATCAACTCGACAGTTACTATGCAAATTAATATGCCTTTTATAAATCAATCTGGAAGTCTAATAACACTTAATAAGGCAGAACACCTCATCAATTCTGCTCCAGATGTTTTTCAAAAAATTCTACTACTTTTATAGTGTACTGACATCTAGTGGAAAAAGAACAACATTGTTAGTACAGGTATACAGTACATTTCTTATTGACATCAAACACCAACATTTAGTCATGAGGTAAGGTAACCAAAACCCAACGCCTAATAAACATCATAATGCTAAAGTCCACACAACATTAAATTATAACCATTATACTTTGATATTTTGTTGGTTTTAACTCATGGTATTTAGTAACCAAATCTTCAATACATATTTCAATACAATATTTCACTGTAATAATACTGTTTAATGCTGTGAAATCCTTTTTTTTTCTTTTTTTTCACTGTGTTGCTGTGATATTACAGACCTTGTTGTGATATAACAGCAGGTTTTAGATTGCAATATTTTACTGTAAAATAATAGTTAAATGCTGTAAAATCCAAGGATACTGTAGTTTTTACAGGTATTCGTTGGGATATTACAGGGAAACTTAATTACAACAAGTTACTGTAAAATAATACTGTTAATTATTGTGAAATGCTGGTAATTTCTAACAGTGTAAAATATAGATGTGAACCCTACATTTTTTTTTATTGGATGAATGAAAACCTTTTTTTCAGTGTGTGTGTGTGTATTGTTTTGGAAATATTTTTCTTTCTATATATAGATATGTAAACTGTATATTTATTTATTTGTCAATGACAACACACATTAATTAGCACATTAGGCTAATATGGATATATTCCCATGGAAATTCTTGGTTCTAACAATATATATTTGTAGATCTCATCAAAAGACAAATTAAACCCAATGTAACGTTACTATTGAAATTGATTTCTAGACATCGTAATGTTATTTCTTTCTATAAAATTGTTATTGTAGGCTACATAATATCTTATTTAGCATTGCATTAGCAACCTCTTTCCCCCGTATACGTATCCTATTCTTAGCTTCATTATTGTTAGTATTTTTTCACAGAAACACAGAATGACAAATGAAGAGTTCAGATGCAAAAGCCTCTAAGTGCCATCTGAAATTTTCTTCTAGAATGATCATTTTTATCAATCTCGTATATTTAAGTTCAGTAATTTCACTTAAATGACAATTCATTTTCATTGCCATTTAAGTGAAATTACTGAACTTAAATATACGAGCTTGATAAAAATGATCATTCTAGAAGAAAATTTCAGATGGCACTTAGAGGCTGTTTGCATCTGAACTCTTGAAATATAGTCTCAAGCACCACCGGCAGCCCATAGCCTACTGATTCTCTAAATTCACTGTAAATATAATCTTAATTTGAGTTTCATAAACTCGGCGTTGCGTTTGAAATCCGAATTTTATTATTCTCCATTTTTTCAATCAATACATATTACATAGCGAAAATAACCTGCTGAAAGAAGCAGTTTTTTTTTTGACAAGAGATATCGTTATGTTTCGCTCCTCTGTCTGCGCTTCAGAGAGCATCTAAAGCCGCTAAACGTATGGAACGTTTTCAGTCAGGGAAACTGTTTCTCAAAGATGAGCAACGATTTATAGATTTATTTGGAACTATTTTCGTTGCCGATATATAGAGCAAAATGTAAGTCATGTAATATTTACGACTTAATATATAAAAAAAAAACGTCCTGCTGATGTTCGGGACAGCACTCTTTCTCGTCCTATCTGTTGCTTTTTTAAAATAATTGTCATACATAGAAAAAAACAAGGATAGCCTACAGGAACTTTTTTTGTGAATTATATTCTGTTTCAGAAATGTGCTTTTATTGTAATATCTGTAAAAAATAAAATAAAAATAAAAAAGTGGTCTGTTTGCTTAATAACAAAATGCATCTCAGCTTCACTTGCTCCCGTTTATGCACCAGCTGCAAATGCTAAAAATAAATAATAAACAGTGCTAGTTTTTGTATGAACAATCATGAATTAAAAAAGCTAAGTCAGTCTTTGTTTGTATTGCATGTTCACTTTTAATACAGCGAAACAGCCTAGGTCTTCCATCCCTCACAAACTCGTGTGGTCGACTGTGACGTCACTCGTGTGGCCGACTGTTACGTCAACTCGGGTGCCCAACTGTGACGTCAACTCGGGTGGCCGACTGTGACGTCAATTGGCCGACTGTGACGTCAACTGTCGACTGTTACGTCATAATGATCGTGAGTATAAATAGTGCAGCGGATTTATTCTTCTTGTAGCGAGTCGGCGATTGTGAAATTACTATATACATTTACATTATGTGCATCTGAGTTGTGCATATTAGTAGGGAAATTGATACAAAATTGATTATTCAAATAATCTCTTCTGTTTCTCTTTCTTTCATAGTGTTTCACAGATATAAATTGCAAGAAGTATTGTTCACTTCTAGTTCATTTTCGAGTATGTCAACCATGCCCATCATTTTTGAGAGTGCAGAGCAGTCCTCATCAACTGAATTGTCAGATGAGCTCAATACGGCCCTTGCTGCGGGGCGGTGGTGGGCGATAATGGAAGTTTCAGACCCCATATCTGAGTATCCTGACTATGAGGACCTCATCTCAGACCAGTGGTGGGAAACAGTGGAGGAAGGAGAAACATCATGCCCCACATCCCTGGTCTTCAGTGATGCATCTGAGAAGGCTCATTCCCAGCACTCAGGCTTCTCAGATCGGAAATATGAGGAGGGAAAACTGAAGACCACGAAGCAGTGGAGGCAGCAGAACTCTCCCAGTGCTAAAAAAGAGGACCTCATCTCATCCCTGGTCTTCAGTGAAGCATCTGAGAAGGGAGAACTGAAGACCACGAAGCAGTGGAGGCAGCGGAACTCTCCCAGTGCTAAAAAAGAGGACCTCACCTCATCCCTGGTCTTCAGTGAAGCATCTGAGAAGGGAGAACTGAAGACCACAAAGCAGTGGAGGCAGCGGAACTCTCCCAGTGCTAAAAAAGAGGACCTCACCTCATCCCTGGTCTTCGGTGATACATTGGAGAAAGCTCAGCACTCAGCACCTGTGCCTGTTGTGTCCCCAAAGCGAGCACCTGTGCCTGCTGCATCTCCAAAGGGAGCACCTGTGCCTGCTGCATCTCCAAAGGGAGCACCTGTGCCTGCTGCGTGCCCAAAGGGAGCACCTGTGCCCATAGGGTCCCAAAAAAGAGGAAAACTCAGGATCCCCGAATATTTGACTCACCATCTGAAAAAGGCCGCTTTAGAAACACCCACACCCATCCAGTCACTACAGAGGGCACCAGTGGCTTCCTCAAAGGTGCTCACATGCTCCTCACATGGAGCACCAATGCCAGACAAGATCTCCAAGAGGAGAAATCCTAAAAACCCTGAGCCGCTGAGGCAGCATTTGCAAAATGCACCAGTGCTTGTGTCTTCCGCAAACCTCAGGATCCCAAAGCAGCAGAGGCAGAAGAATATCCAAAAGGGAGTGTCTGTGCCTGCCAAGATCCCACAGAGAACACTTGCTCCACCGTGTTCCCCACAGCAACCACCCAGTTGCTACCAAATTGACTATTTATGTAGCATATTTGTGTCATTTCAAATATTTAATTGAAATTGTACATGCTTTATATGAATGCATGTACACATTAATAAAAGGTTTTCAAGCGGTGAGTGCCTCATCCAATAAAACATTTGTCTTAGTTTCAATTCATTTGACCATTATTTGTTTTATTTTGCAGGTAATATTTGTTTCGTTCAAAACATTGTTAAATATAAATATTTTTTCATTAAGAGCTCAACTAAGAAATATTTGTTTTTCAACGAATGTACAATTTCAAGGTTACTCGGCGAAGCCAGCGCACGGGCATTAAACACATATCTCGACCAGTCACTCTACTGCAGCGTTAAACAGATTTCAACAAGATTTCAACGTCAAACAAACCAGACAACTCATTTAAATCGTATTTTTCTACAAACTGTTGGCTAATCATTTTGTCAAGATGGCTACTGTAGTGGCACAGTCTCATTATATATTCGGATTGCGGACAGGAGTGAGGAATAATTTGTTGTATTTTGATGAGCAAACCATCATATTTCCGTGCGGAAACAACTGTGTGCGCTATAACATCAACCAAAAATGCCAGAAGTTTATTCCAGGTACTTTATTCTAGTAAACATAAATTTTTAGACACTTCATACTTATTTTAATAGGCTACACTGTTAATTATTTCCCTGTTAAATAACTGGAAATTACTGGCAGCAGGGTTACCATTATTTTCCTGTTATTTTAACAGTTAATTCCTGTTACTGTTTTTTTTACAGTGCACTCCCCGTAATGTTTTTCAACAGGAATTTACTGTGAATCACAGAAAAAAAACAGGAAACAACTGGCAGCAGCGTTACCATTATTTTCCTGTTAAATCACCATTTATTTTGTTTCCATTAAATATTGTTAATTATTTTTAGCATAGTAACGTGTACCACTGATTGTTACAGACATATTCTAGCTTGAGTTAATGCAAGAATAGGCATAATCCATCAGATAACACTTAAGTGAAAGAAAACTAATAGTTCCGTGTTGAAATTAACTTTTTTTTTATTGTAATACAATCACTGAAAGGTAAATACTTACAAATGTAGGCACACATGGATCAGACCAATCACAGAAATATAATGTACATCATGTTCATTGCTGACATCTGTGGTCGCTGGACGGAAAATAACAACTGCGTCTGTCTTAAACTAGCAAAGACACTTGCGTTTGGCTTTGCGCTGCGTCGGTGCAAGATAGGGCCCTAAACCTCAACATTTAATGTTCCCTGAACTGCTAAAATTCAGCTAAAAAGACTCAAACCAAGGATATACACTGTGACTCCTGGTCACATAAAAATGTTACACATAGGCTTGGTACTGTAGGTTAAAGATGTAAAAACAGGGAAAAAAAGACACCAGCCCTGTCACAAAGGTAGACCCTTCGCAAACGATTTGGCCCTCAAGGCTGAGCATCCAGCGCTGGAAGCGGCTTTCCGTTTCTCCTGAAACAGAAATGTTTTAAACTGTCAAATTTCTGTTTTAGTTTTCATTTTGAATACAGTTTAGTTTGATACCATTGAATTCACTACATACAACACCAAAGCCAACTGTCCAATCTAAAACCAACTTACCAAGAAGTATCAGACGATGAGTTGCAGGTTTAGAGAGTGAACTCTCAATGTCAGCTGCAGTGGCATATCCCTAGGACATAGAACAAATTAAACACAATATTAATGACATAAGACTACCACTGAATGAGACAGATAGATATATAGATAGAATGAGAGATGGAGACATGAAGAGATAGATAAAGAGAGAGAGGGGGATATAGATAGAGAGATAGAGAAAGATACAGAGAGAGAGTGATGGATAGATGGATAAAAGAAATAGAGGGAGAGAGTTAGATAGATACAGATATAGAGGGAGAGACAGAGAGAGAGAGATAGAGGGAAAGATAGAGGAAGATATAGGGATAGATTGATAGGGAGAGAGTGATAAAACAGAGAGATAGTGTCATGATGAGAGTTGGAGAGAGAGAACCCAAACGCAAAGGCAGATTAAATGTCTCTTTAATAAACTCAGAAGCGCTGATAGGCAAAATCAGAACACAGGTGCCGACAGGCAAAAACAGTTCAAACAGAAAGTCTCTTTAAGGAAAAAGGCAACTGAAGAGAGTCCGCAGGCTAGGTATTGGAAATCCCCACAAGGTGCGGAGAAGGGTCCGGGTAGCGGATGAGTAGCTTCAAACAATAGTAGGAACCGACAGCCAGAGGCAGGCAAGCAGATGATGATCAGCAGTAATAATCAGGAGACAGCAATATACCACACTGGACACGACAAGACTGGTAAACGATAGAGAAACATCAGGTACGTAACACAATTCAGGTAATACTCTGGCAGGGAACAAAGGAAAAGAGGGAGAAGAAATAGGAAAGAAATCAGTAGGAAGAGAGAACAGGTGTGAGCGTTAACGAGATGATGAGATAGAGAACAGCTGAGCGAGAGAAAAGAAACGGGGAAGTGGTGTAAGGAGGAAAAAGAC